>NC_134483.1:319488345-319758345 GCF_040206685.1 Ascaphus truei
AGGAGCCTAACCCAGTGGGTGGCGTCTAAATAGTAAGTGGCTAAGGTGACAAGATTGTGCATACCCTTGGCTGATTCAGAATCCCTGCTTGCCCAACTTCAAAAGACTGGCATCGCTCTGATTGGCTGGTAAGAAAGTTCCCATGCTGGGATTGGCTGTAGTATTTTGTGAATGAGTTCCAAAATAAAATAAGAATCTCCCAGCCAATCCGGTCATGAGATTCTAAGCGCCAGAAGAGCAGCGGCAAATTTGAAACAAATAAAAGATGCTCTTGGGGAAATAGCAAGAGACCGGCTTCAGAAATTTCAAGTCTAAATATTTTCTAAGTCTAGATTTTTGGGACCAAGTTCTCAAAACCGAACATAGCGGTCGTGGCTGGGATTGTAAGACGATTTTCGTTCCAGGACGTTTGGAGCTACGTCCCGGTCAAGGTAAAACTCTGTTTTAGAGTGCACAGAAGCTAGGAAAGTCTAGTTTTGTAGCCCAGACCCCCCTGTAAGTGTGTCTTTCTTATGTATATTGTGTTCCACTGTGTGTATGCCTATTTTAAGTGAATAAACTACAATTTATTTCATTATCTTGTTTTGCTCAATGTATGATTGTCACGGGGAGCTTTTGGAAGTTGCGCATGCTCAGTTAAGAGTAGCGGCGGCCATTACAGCTTAGACATGCGCAGTAGAGATCGCGCACGTGGCGCTAATAGAGAAGAGGTCCTGAGTGGACTACGATTCCCAGCAGCCTCTGGGGACTGCCCTATGATCCTTGTCACATGCAGTCAGACAGCCACTAAGGACTGACCTGTAGAACAATTTTATATTTTTGGGGAACTAGATTGAGCATACAAGTTGAGCAAAATATGTGGGGTCTATGAAGCTTGTCTAGGAAAGTGACCCAGCTCATAGGTGTTAAAACATTTGGTCCCTGTGTGCATTTTAATGACAGTAGAAAAAAGCCTCATCCTGCCTGTCCTTTTAAAACTGCAGCAAAAATACACTTGATTAAAAATGCATGTTTCCCTTGTCCTACAATTATATTTTTAATATGTGGGTGCTTAGGGTGTTACACCGGGGCTGCACACCAAATTTCAGGTTGCTGGCCCTTTTCCTTCCCGAGTTATGGCTTCTTCTCGAACTGGCAATGCTGGGCTATGAGCTTCCAACGTCAATTGACTTGCGGTTACGGAGTTCCCACATCAATTGACCGAGTTCCCACGCCAATTGTTAGTTGCCTTTCAAGTTACGCTATTAACCAGGATAGAGATACATTGTATCCGAGCACCACTTGAGACGGGAAACCGCAGCACTTTTATTCAATTGACTCTGCGGCTACGGCTTCCAGTCTCAGTAATGGATACATACACTCGGCAATGGAACAAAGAGCCCGCGCCACACGTATCCACTTAACTTGTGGTTTATTGCTTGCAGCGGCATCTTGTGTCCAAAGCCAGTAATATCAGTGTACCAGGTTATACACTATGGCAGGCATATACACTCCTGCAAAATGGGGACAATAAGGTACAGAGGGAAAAATAATACATGTACAGTGCACATAAAATTAAACCCTTCATCCCCAATACGAAATAGGGGTAGCCACCCGAGCATACTGCCTTTATTAATGCGCTGATTACCCACAATTTCGTTACAATGATCCTGGTAAAAAGGTGTAAATGCCTGGTCTCCCGTGACGTGCTAGACAGAAAAAGCCCCATATTGCATGTACTCAGACCTGTAGATGTGTAATTGTGTTAAGTGTTAAAACATAACCTTTAGATTTAAAAAAACTGTCCAGAGACAAATGATATTACTGAAACATTGTTGTGTATAGTCCACTCTCTCTGATGCACTCTATTATAGAAGTGGAAAGGGAAGGGGAGATGTACAGATCTCCTATATCAGTAGGGGAGGAATTGTGATAGGTTAATTAGGGATTTCCAATATATATATGTAGCCAGGGTCCCTCAGGTCCCCCTGTCTGCTGGTTTCTTTCCCCCTTGCGTGTGTGCTGCTGCGGGGGCGAGCGCGTTCCCAGGGGCTCCCAGTGGCAGCTGCGGCAGGACGCCATGTGTTCGCGCATGTGCGGAGGCTTGCGCGTAAGCAGAGCAGTCGCGGCGGCCATGTTGAGGTTGGCGCGGGAGTTCGCGCCTGTGCAGTGCAATGAACAGAGGTTGGCAAGCATAGAGGTGGTCATTACATGTGTGCAGGAGCTTTTGGAAGTTGCGCATGCTCAGTTAAGAGTAGCGGCGGCCATTACAGCTTAGACATGCGCAGTAGAGATCGCGCACGTGGCGCTAATAGAGAAGAGGTCCTGAGTGGACTACGATTCCCAGCAGCCTCTGGGGACTGCCCTATGATCCTTGTCACATGCAGTCAGACAGCCACTAAGGCTGACAGATTCTCATGTTGCAAAGAAGATACAATGTTGTGTGCAGACAGGGATTGTCAGCTAGGAGCTGGGACACAGAGAGGGGAGGGTGTGTGTGTGCAGGAAGGAAAGTAGCCTCCTGCACTAGGCCAGAAGTCTCCCCTTAGGCCCCAGCTAGACCCCGCTCCCCTTCAGCTTGTGACTGCTTTAGGGAAGGCCCCTTAGGTAGGGACTTTGCCCTGTTAGCAGTCAGTTTAGTCAGTGACACAGCTGCAGTGCTGTGTGCTGTGTGCTCTGACAAGAAGGGTCAGTGTACAAGGAATCATTCTCTGCAGAGCAGAGACAGAGAGCTGCAAGCTTCTGCCCTAGGCCAGAAATCCCCAGGCTAGAGCTGAGGCCCTGACTCCCCACTAGTGAGGGAGGGTGTTCATAGGGACAGGCCCTTAGGTAAGGACCCTGTGCCCCTTCAGCTGTGTAGTTCCTTAGAGCAGGGAGAGACCCTGTGTAGTTCCTTAGTGCAGGGACCCAGTGAAAGGGTTTGCTGCATGTTCCGGTAAGCTGTGTTGCTGATCCAGAGACTGGCCTTACGGTGGGACATCCGGCGGGACCCCATCCCACGTGGAGGTACAGATCAGCGCTGGACCAAGCGGCGCCGGTAGACCCTTTGCCAAGACACCCAGGTGCCGGAGCACCTGGGCAGGTATTTACAACCTTCCACACGTGCACCAACTTTAACTTGCTCCTCACATGTGACAGGCCTGTTCACACACTTGGGTGGGCTTGGACTCTTTGGACACGAGGTTTGAAAGGGGGTGTAAGGTTATAGCCCAGTTAGGGGCTAAGAAGGTTACAGCCCAGTTAAGGGGCAAGGTTATAGCTGCCAGCTAGTGGCAGAGGGTGGCATATATATGGTTGTGTATGCTGATGATGTTGCACTGTTATAGATTATACTATTGTGTTGTGTTGCTTGTCCAGTAAACCTTTTAGCCATAACCCTGGTGTATGTGGTTTCTGGGTGGGTTCCTATGTTAGGGCCATTCTACATTCCTATAGAATCCTACATAGGTGGAGGCGCTGACCGACGAGAACGTTCCAGAGAAGCACCCCAGGTTCCCATCAGCGGAGGCTCAGACCTCCTGTGAACCTGCAGGTATACGCACCACACCTGGTAACATATAGGTTCCCCCTCACATACACTCTATATGAGATTGGGTGGGGGAATACCCGTTACATATATATATATATAGTATAAATAGTATATATAAACCATTGTAGTCAACTTATGTACACTAGAAATGGAAACTTTTAAATTCTCTCTTTTCTTGGTGATTTAAGCCTCTTGTTAGATAAGACTATAGCCATGGTGGAATCAAATGTATCTACATTGTATCTGATACTCCATAGGCTGCGCTTATAGTGCTGGCTATGCAACCGGCTACGTGACCGCGTGACGTCAGCCATGGCCGTAGCTATTGCGATTCCTGTACTCTGGTGCAGGAGACCAAGGGAGGGTGGCAGGGGGGCATGGTGGAGGCGGTTCACCCTCATTGACTGAACCGCTAACGTGCCGCTGACGTAAAAATCCTTTGACTACCGGCGATTGCGACTGCTCCGTCGATCTGCAGTTCCGTCGCAGTCATGCCCACTATGGGCACCCGCGACTGAATGTACTTGCTATGGCGCTGAGCGATGTCGCAGTCGCCGTAGCCAGCACTATAAGTGCAGCCATATAGTAAAGAGCAATGTAACTATTCTAAATTGCCACACATTAGGCATCTGTTGTTGTGTGTGTCAAAAGCAGAGGCTTTGTGTAGTTATATTACTACAAAAGTCGCAGGTTTTTGCTGCCTAAAAATAGCTGTATTTTAAGGAAAATGTATAATGACGAGATGCAGCTCTGGAACCTATACATTCTTGTCATTCCCTGTGATAAACATAAAAAAGCAGTGGCATCTAAGAGGTGTTAAACCAATATCATGCAGTTACATTGTGGGTGGAATGCTAAAATGTCCTTCCATCACACTCAATCGACCTGACGCGCGTTTCGTGTGACAATGCTTTTTCAAGGACAGAATCTTTCAGGAGTGTTTTTTTGTACCGTTTTATTGGGCAGGTAATGATGAGGAATTAACCCTTTATGGTATAGACTTTCCAAGATTAAGTAGATCCATTCTATCAGGACTTACTCGTGTGTTGTGTCAATTCACATTATGGATAACACAAATAAGGGGAAATATCTCTATACATCTCTTAATTTAAGTGGAATCAAGGTATACTGTATAATGTATCCTATGTTATTTCATTGTGATCTGGGTTAACATCAGAGGCAAATACATCTAGATGAGGGATTGGTTAAAGGTTTATTTAATCTCTTCTAATAATACTTTCCATTATGCTATTATTAGTTATTATTTTGGCAGGAAGAGTACAACGCATAACCATCCTATGTGTTGTCAGACATTTGCTCTGCTTATTTAAATGATGTCACTAAACGATTTATAGTGTGCAGTTCAAATCTAATGTCGAACTGGTAGCAAAACAGAGTATAAAATCACTTTGTGGCTATACCTGACTCAATATACAATTTCCAAGTATTTGCAATAAGGTTGATAATTTGCAGTAAATGAACTTGATATTGCTTATTCAGCATACAGTATATATACTTCAGGTTAGGTACAGGAGGATCATAATGAGATACAGGGTCATTATATTAGATGATATGGTAAAGGAAATCCCAGAATCACTTCAAGGAAACACTGATGCTCCAAATTGTATGCAAGTAATACTGATCATCCAGAATGAATAAGCTGTATATATATTAATGAAGCAACCTTCCGTTCAGAGTCCCATTGTAGTATACATATGATAAGTATATAATCACCCCACTTGATCGAGTGCTATAGCTATACACGGGTAGGGGCTGGATAGTGGTAGGGATGCCGTGTGGCAACAATACCGCCGCGTCCCCTGAGAAGGAACAGAACGGCTAAGTATGCCGCCACCCTCCGCCACTGCCTCTCTAGACCCGGCGCCACACAAGAACAATATGACCCCACAGCGGAGGTAAATATGGGGGGATAAAGAAGAGCCAAAGCACTCACTGTTTTGACACGACGAGTCTCTGGTCCGCGCTCCGCGTCCACCATCAGCCGATGACGTCAGGATCTCTGAACCGGAAGTGACGTGTAGCGTGCTCCAAGCCAGGGAAACTCAGCAAAAATAGAACAGAAGGGCGGTGCACTGCTGCCGTCAGGGTTAAAGGGAAAACGATGTCCACACGCAATATAAATGAATAAAAAGGTTGTTTTATTGAGTGCATATACACTAAAATAGTGCTACAGAGCGAACTCTGACGTGTTTCGTCCCTGCCTGGGGCGCGTCAGAGTTCGCTCTGTAGCACTATTTTAGTGTATATGCACTCAATAAAACAACCTTTTTATTCATTTAACCCTGACGGCAGCAGTGCACCGCCCTTCTGTTCTATTTTTATTAGATGATATGCTCTTACATTTTCCCAAGTTCCTTCTATAGCTGAAAACTGCAAAGAAGACTGTCACTTCAAATGAAGGGCGAGAAAACAAACCCTTCGTTTAGACCCCTATGTAGGGTGTGTATCCATTTACCAGTCACCTTTCCTAATGCCCATTGTTAGATGGTCTATGCCAAAAAATTTCAAAACCTGCATGCTCCTATTACTGTATGTATGTGGTTGAGATGTCTTGCGATAGGTGTCTCAAGTTTACATCTAGCTGCACATACAGGGGTGGACAAAAATTAAAAAAAAACTCTGGAGCCAGTAGCACTCCATTTTGACACATGTACATATGTACATATATATATTTTGTGGGGGCTCGGGGGTTTCCAAAAAGAGCTTGCTGGGGTTCTGTGTTCAGAATTTATAGGAGCCAGAGTTGGGCCTCAATCGGCTATGTGTGTCAGTGTGTGTCTGACAGATGCACATGTGCACACACACACACACACACACACTGACAGATGCATGCATACACACTGACAGAGACACACTCGCTGACAGAGAGCCACACACACTCACTGACAGAGAGACACACTCACTGATAGAGACACACACACGCACACTGACAGGCAGACACAGACTCACTGACAGAGAAACACACGCACACTGACAGAGAGACACACTGACATAGGGAGGGAGACACAGACACAAACACACTGATAGACACACTAACAGAGAAACACACGCACACTGACAGAGAGACATACATGCACACTGACAGAAGGAGGGAGACACACACACAGACACAAACACACTGAAAGACACACTGACAGACAGACACTGACAGAGACACTGACAGAAACACACCGACAAACACAAAATTCTCATCCTCCCTGCACAAGTTAAGATGAGAACAGGGGTGGGCAGTCACGGAAGGCTCCCTTCCGCACTGTCGTCCTCTCATGCCTCACTCCGGCTGCTGTCCTCTTCTCATGCTTCGCTCCTGCTGACTTGGCAGCATAGTGCTCACTGACCTGGCTGTCACAGTCTCCTTTACGACTGGCAACAGTGCTACCTATCCTGCTTTAAGCAAGATAGGCTATGCTGTTGCTGGTCACAAAATAAATAAATATATATTTATATATTTGGAAAGAAGACCTTCAAGGGCTACAATGAAAATTATCTATATGTGTAAATAACCACAGTGCAATAATAAACAATTATTGACAACAATATGTCTGTAAGGAGGGTGTAACCAAAAATACCTGATCCAAATAAATGCAGCCAACTAGGTCCACGACACCACAAACGCCGAGAGAAAAGAACTGTGGAAGACTGACCTAGGCGCAGAAAAAAAGAGAAAGGGGAGGGGGAAAAAAACATAGAGTAGTATGTCTCCATAAGCATCACAGATAGATGGTGAGGGATACACTCACTCTTAGGTGGATAATGTAGGCATTTATCCACATAAATGGGATCTGGAACTATTGTAGTTTCTCCTGTAGTAGTAGGTTCGTTTTAACACTTGGTGGGATCACTCTTACTTGATTTATTTCTCATTCCACGGTAGCCATCATATGGGAATGAAAATATAAAAGGAACATATAGTGTAACACAGTTTTATTAAAATATAAAAAACATATAAACATATAGGTAATGTACTCACACTTTATGAGCAATAAAACAGGCAGTTGGAGAGATTAATAATCAAACTGAGTCTCTCACACTCAGTTTGTGCCCCGCCTCACTGCTTATCCGATTGCTGGGAGACTGTTAGTGCATTGTCCTGCTCCGTGTACCAGCGTCTGGTCTCCTTGACCGCCGTGTACTTCCGCGTCACGTGTCTATTCCCAGCCTCGCGAGATCTCGCTCGCTCCAGTCGCTTACTCCATAGCTAGTCTGCTTCCAGGGGTTCTCTGATCAAGTCTCTCACAACCTCTTGCCTCAATCTGTGTTGTCGCCGAACAGAAAGTCAGAGAAGAGTGGCCCAAAATTCCTCCACAATGATGTGAGAGACTGGTAAAGTCATACAGAAAACGATTACTTCAAGTTATTGCTGCTAAAGGTGGTTCTACAAGCTATTGAATCATAAGGTGTATTTAGTTTTTCAAACATGGCTTCTCCATTTTGGCTTTATTTTGTTAAATAAATCATGACACGGTGTAATATGTCATGTGTTGTTGTTCATCTGAGGTTGTATTTACCTAATGTTTAGACCTGCTAAGGAACTGATGATTGGTATTATGCCCTGATATGTAAAACCATAGAATTCAAAGAGCGTGTACTTTTTTCTTTTTCACATGACTGTATATCAGGGATGGATAATCCCAGACCCATGATGGCCCAGGTTCCTACAAATGTATTCTTGGCACCTATGTTTTAGTGCAACACTGACAGAACTTATTTTCACTGTCGCAGTCGTAGACGGTGCAACCTATCCTATTTAGGGTGAGGGAGTGGAATCAAATGAACAACAGTGGAGGGGGCCCTAGGGGTGGAGCACAGACTGAGGAAGGAGAACAGGGGGTGAGAAGCAAGGGAGCAGAGTGCTACATGATTATGCCTACCCGTTCTCATTCTTGTCAGTGCAGCTAACTTATGACAGGGGGAGGGGAAGCATTTGTGTGTGTATGTCAGTGAGCGTCACTCATTATGTGTGTGTGTGTGCCAGTCAGTATGTGTCACAGATGCACACTGATACACACTTCCACTGCCGCCAGGGAGTAGAGGGGAAGGTGTTGTGACAGATACGATATTAGCTAACACTCACATTTAACAGGTGTAGTAAATCTAGGCCTCAAACCCATATTTTCTAAACAGTGCCATTCCATGACATCTTTTGGCACCAGACGACATCTTAGAGCCCATTAAAGTGAATCAGCTTTATAGTGTTTCAGCGCTAGAAGATATCCTACAGCTTCACTTAGTAAATATGAGCCTTAATCTAATAAATATATCACTTTCTTTAATTGACTTTATTGGTAAGTGAGACGGCACCTATAGAAGCTTCTGAACCCACACTTGTTACAAACAGCTAAAAAAAAGTTAGGCATGCTCTAGTATGCATCTCCATGGCTTGATATTCATTGTATTGTGCAGCCAGACAGTCAGACTGTCAGACACCACTATCATTTTTACAATTAGACCCCAAAGAGCTATTTACATTCCTGTGGTGTTTGAAAACAAGAGTACAAAGGAGAAGCTTGAGAAACATATAATTAAGTTAAAGTTAGACTTGTATTTCCAGTACATAAACAGTACCATTATTATTGTCTTTTTAGACATACTGGCTTAAAGCTACTAAAAACCTTAGGACCAAAAATTGCTACGGATAAGAAAACTGTTTGGGACTATTCAAAAGCTCTGCTCATGTAATTAGTTATGCCTTAACTTTCTAGCCAAAAGATGAATTACTAATCTGGTAAGGTGCTCCCTGTGATGCTTAAACTTCAAGATTTTTTATGTTCATTTTGGAATCCTTCTAGAATATCTTTGTATGCTCTTCAGAGCAAAAAAGGTGCACACAGTCCATCTATATTATTTCTAAATCCTGGTGTAGACAGTGGTCCCCAAGGCAAGGTTTGAGAGCTACTGATTTATGCCAACAGAAATACTTCTAGAAAAGGTTAGTAGTTTAGAAAAATGGCTTATATGCTGTGCAACAATTAAATTCAATTAAATTTATTCAAGGAATAAATGTACTCAATCAGGGCCGCAGACAAGCTTTCCCGGGACCACGGACTAGAGTGACCACTAGTCCCCCCGCCTCTGCCCGTTGGCTGCTCTGTGAGACCCCCCTCTCTTACACCTCTCTGTCTCTCTCCCACACCCCCACCTCCCTCTCTCTCCCTCCCACAACCCTTCTCTCTGTCGCCATAACACACCCCACCTCTCCCTCAAACACCCCATCTTGCCCTCCCTGGCCCATACTCCCTCCCTCCCACACCCCACCTCTCTCTCCCTCCCCCACCCCCACCTCCCTCTCCCTCCCACACCCCCACCTCCCTCTCCCTCCCACATCTCCCTCTCACTCCCACACCCCACCTCTCTCCCCCTCCCTCCCACACCCCACCTCTCTCTCTCCCTCCCACATGCTACCTCTCTCCCTCCCAACACCTCTCTCTATTCTTCCCACCCCCATCTCTCTCTCCCTCCCACACCCACACCTCTCTCTCCGTACCACAGCCACACCTCTCTCTCCCTAACACAGCCACACCTCTCTCTCCCTCCCACACCCCCACCTCACTCTCTCCCTCCATCCCTCCCACCTCTCTCTCCCACACCCCCACCTCTCTCTCCCTCCCACACCCCCACCTCTCTCTCCCTCCCACACCCCCAACTCTCTCTCCCTCGCACACCCCACCTCTCTCCCTCCCAACACCTCTCTCCCTCCCACACCCTCCCTTTCTCTCCCTCCCACACCACACCTCTCTCTCTTCCTCCCACACCACACCTCTCTCTCCCTCCCAAAACCTCTCTCTATTCTTCCCACACCTCTCTCTCTCCCTCCCACACTCCCACCTCTCTCCCTCCCACACCGCCATCTCTCTCTTTCTCTCTCTCTCTCTCTCCCACAGCCCCACCTCTCTCTCCCTCCCACACCCCCACCTCTCTCTCCCTCGAACACCCCCACCCTCTCTCTCCTTCCCACACCCCCACTCTCTCTCTCTCCCTCAAACACCCCCACCTCTCTCCCTTCCACAGCCCTACTTCTCTCTCCCTCCCACGCCCCCAACTCTCTCTCCCTCCCTCCCTCCTACCTCTCTCTCCCTTCCACACTCCCACCTCTCTCTCTCCCTCCCACACACTCACCTCTCCCTCCCACACACCCACACCTCTCTCTCCCTCCCATACCCCCACCTTTCTCTCCCTCCCACACTCCACCTCTCTCTCCCTCCCAACACTTATCTCTCTCTCTCTCTCCATCCCACACCTCTCTCCCTCTCCCTCCCCCACCCCACCACTCTCTCCCTCCCACACTCCCACCTCTCTCCTCCCACACACACACCTCTCTCTCTCCTTCCCACACCCCCACCTCTCTCTCTCCCTCCCACACCCCCACCTCTCTCTCTCCCTCCCACACCCCACCTCTCTCTCTCCCTCCCAACCCCCACCTCTCTCTCTCCCTCCCACACCCCACCTCTCTCTCCATCCCACGCCCCCACTTCCCTCTCTCCCTCCCACACCCCCACCTCTCTCTCCCTCGAACACCCCCACCCTCTATCTCCTTCCCACACCCCCACTCTCTCTCCCTCGAACACCCCCACCTATCTCTCTCTCCCTTCCACAACCCCACTTCTCTCTCCCTCCCACGCCCCCACCTCTCTCTCCCTCCCTCCCTCCCTCCCACGCCCCCACCTCTCTCTCCCTCCCACACACCCACACCTCTCTCTCCCTCCCATACCCCCACCTCTCTCTCCCTCCCACACTCCACCTCTCTCTCCCTCCCAACACTTATCTCTCTCTCTCTCTCTCCTTCCCACACCTCTATCTCTCCCTCTCCCTCCCCCACCCCCACCTCTCTCTCCCCCTCTCCTACCTCTCTCTCCCTCCCACACCCCACCTCTCTCTCTCCCTCCCAACCCCCACCTCTCTCTCTCCCTCCCTACACCCCCACCTCTCTCTCCATCCCGCGCCCCCACCTCTCTCTCCCTCCCACACCACCACCTCTCTCTCCCTCCCACACCCCACCTCTCTTTCTCTCCCTCCCACACCCCACCTCTCTTTCTCTCCCCACCTCTATCTCCCACACTCCCACCTCTCCCTCCCTCCTACCTCTCTCTCCCTCCCACACTCCCACCTCTCTCTCTCCCTCCCACACCCCCACCTTTCTCTCCCTCTCTCACATCCCCACCTCTCATTCCCTTCCATACCCCCACCTCTCCCTCCCACTCCCCACCTCTCTCTCTCTCTCCCAACATGTATCTCTCTCTCTCCTTCCCACACCTCTCTCTCTCCCTCCCTCCCACACCCTTCCTTTCTCTCCATCCCACACCACACCTCTCTCTCTCCTTCCCACACCTCTCTCTCTCCCTCCCTCCCACACCCCCATCTCTCTCTCCCTCCCATACCCCAGCTCAATCTCTCTCGCCCACATCCAACCTTTCTTATTCTCACTCCCACACCCCACCTCTCTTTCACCTTACCACACCTCTCTCTCTCCCTCCCACACCCCCACCTCTCTCTCCATCCCACGCCCCCACCTCTCTCTCCCTCCCACGCCACCACCTCTCTCTCACTCCCACACCCCACCTCTCTTTCTCTCCCTCCCACACCCCACCTCTCTTTCTCTCCCCACCTCTCTCTCCCACACCCCCACCTCTCCCTCCCTCCCTCCTACCTCTCTCTCCCTCCCACACTTCCACGTCTCTCTCTCCCTCCCACACCCCCACCTCTCTCTCCCTCTCTCACACCCCACCTCTCTCTCCCTTCCATACCCCCACCTCTCCCTCCCACTCCCCACCTCTCTCTCTCCCTCCCAACACTTATCTCTCTCTCTCCTTCCCACACCTCACTCTCTCCCTCCCTCCCACACCCTTCCTTTCTCTCCATCCCACACCACACCTCTCTCTCTCCTTCCCACACCTCTCTCCCTCCCTCCCACCCCATCTCTCTCCCTCCCATAACCCAGCTCAATCTCTCTCGCCCACATTCAACCTTTTTTATTCTCACTCCCACACCCCCACCTCTCTTTCACCTTACCACACCTCTCTCGGTCTCTCCTCACATACCCACCTCTCTCCCTCCCATAGCACACCTCTCTTTCCCCCCCTGTTGGCGGCCCTGTACGTAATGACTATCTTTGGCTCCTCTGGCAAATGAGGAAAGAATCCCAGAGCTTTCTAAACTTTTTATTGACATTTCAGGAGCTGTTTTCTCTTGACACTAGTTTGCACAAGGAATTTTTGTTTTTTTAGTTTTATTTAAGTAATAATCCCTGAAGAACCGGGCATTACGGGCCAATAATGCTCTGGCTGGAAGAGTTGAAGGCCTGAGGCGAAGCCGAGGGACTTTAACCCAGATAAATAGGTAAACCCTTCGGATAAATAGGCTGTGGGTGGCGAAGTGTTGTCCTCTTATTTACAAATAGTGCTTAGTAGCTTCTAGTCCAATGTTGTGAAAAATACTAGTGTAGAGTCCTTCTACATCTAAACTAACTAGAATGGTGTCCTGCGTAATGACTATACCTTCTAGTCTCTGGAGGACATCTTTTGTGTCCTTCAGATAAGATGGTAGTGATGCCACAAAAGGCCTCAGGATTTGGTCGACGTAGCTGCTTGCATTCTCGGTGACATTGCCTACCCCGGAGACTATGGGGCGGCCAGGAGGTGGTGTTTTGCGTTTGTGTATCTTAGGAACACTGTAGAAGGTTGCTATTCTTGGGATTTTGTTTAGGATGAAGTCATACTCCCTTTGAGTAATGACCTTATTTAGTAGTCCACTGTCCAGGATAGAGCGCAGCTCTGAAATATAGTCAAAGGTTGGGTCCCTTGCAAGGACTTCGTAACAATTTCTATCAGACAGAAGTCTTAGAGTCTCAGCTTTGTAGTCAGATGTGTTTAATATGACCAGGTTCCCACCTTTATCTGATGGTTTAATCATAATAGACGTGTTAGATGATAGTTCTCTAAGAGTATTTTTTTCTGGATTGTTAGGTTGTCAATCATTCTGAACTTGGATAGATTTTCAAGATCTGTAGTTACGAGATCACAAAACACATCTATATTGGCAAACTTGGCTGTATGGTAGGAACTTTGATCTAGGTCTGAGTGTGGTGAATGGCCCTTCTCCTTGGTTTCTATCTGATTCCTCCAGAAGGGAAGAGAGGTCATTAAGGGCTTCTGATTCTTGTAGGCTAAGTGGGGGAATAGGAAAAAACAGCCTCTAGGGAGGAAAGTGGAGCACAGCGCAGGGACAAATCGCAGGAACCAGCACACCATAGGTTAAAAACGACTTTATTGGTCGACAAGGGGAGACACCATAAAAAGGAGCAACCACCCACTCTAGACTGGATAGGGTACTGTAGGCTACTAATGTAAAATCCTATCTCTTAATGTAATGATCGGATATTAGCAGGATAGGGCTCTATACAGATCTGATGGTCTATGAGTCACAACCAGGGAACGATTTATTTATCTGGCACAATATTATTTATATATATAAGGGAGTACTATCCTGCTACTATCCGATCATTACATTAAGAGATAGGATTTTACATTAGTAGCCTACAGTACCCTATCCAGCAACTCACATCTGGAGTGCCAGTTTCACACCATATATGGAGTAGTGCAGCACCAATTAGGCATAAGTTTTAAACTATTAACCTGTTCACTGGTCCTAGAAGGTGCAGCGCTTAGCAGCAACTCCTAATCTGTTCACATAGGAGTCTAAGCAGTGTCTTCACTTTTATCAGTAATTCATTTTGAGTACTAGTGTCAACTAAGGATCTGCATATTTCAGATCCACTGTTCACATGTGATATCTTCATGGTCCATTCTCTATACTCACGCACAACCCATCCTAGCTGGCATTAGTAAACAACATTTGGTGTACACCTACCAGCAATTGTATAACAATACAATCATACCTTTAACTGACTGCAGTATTTAGCAGCACAGCGATAGGTTCTGTATTTCCTGTGCACCAATTAGTACTCAATTACTGTGGCATTACATATATGGTTATTACTATCGTTCCTAATAAAACCTACCTCTAGCTAATCGCTCTATACGAAGGTTACTAGGGCCAGTGAATACACTAACACTGGACTTTACTATCCTATCTGATACTCCTCTGGAGTTATCCACCCCAAGAGTCTACACAACACGTGGTATTAGTTAATACTTGTTTTAAACCCCATTGTTTTAACTAAGTTTTTGAATAAATATGTTTTAACCAATTCACCATCTCACATAGGAATAGAGTGCTACATAGGGGTTCTGTGTGTCTTTAGTATTAGTATCTTCTAGCACAGCTAGATCCTCTTCAGATATGAATAGAACCTTGTCGCCTGGGTGGTCTCTTCTCTGAAATCTGCCTAATTGACCAACATCGTCACATGTTAATATAATAATATGTATCAACATCTTCTTCACCTCCATCCAGGGAAAACACATTTTATCCTATTAAAGCAAAATTGTAGATATACTCACCCCAGGGATATCCGTTTGGGATAGCCATAGTAGCCACACTTTTAGAAAGTTAGTGCCAGAGTTGTTAACCAAACTTGTCAACATCTCCATCTATTTACAAATGCTAGGCTAGGAAATATTCAATCCTTGGAGTTGCCTCCATAGCCATACATAAATTTATAAAAACATATTTATCAACATATATGTGTAACGGGGTTTCCCCCACCCAATCGCAGATCACACGGTGTGGGGGCAGGAAACATACATGGTTACTAATTGTGGTGCATAACCTGTTGGCTCACAGGAGGGCTGAGCTTCCGCCACGGGGAACCTGGGGTAATATTACTGTGGACAACTTACGTATAACGATGCAGCGCCTCCACCTGCGATGGCTCCCACCAGAGGGGGAGTAGTTCCTCGCAGGACAATCAATACTCACACACAAAATATATATATGGGACTTTACTTATTCCGCAACACAACATATAACCACAACAGTTTGCATAACCTGTGTCCCTTCCTGGAGGAGACACTTACTGCGCCATGCAGGACGCTTACGCTAATTTGCACCACAGCGGGCGCTAACACTTCTAGGCGTCACGGCGGACGCTACCACCTCTAGGCGTCACGGCGGACGCTACCACCTCTAGGCGTCACGGCGGACGCTACCACCTCTAGGCGTCACGGCGGACGCTACCAACTCTAGGCGTCGCGGCGGACGCTACCACCTCTAGACGTCACGGCGGACGCTACCTCCCAAAGAGTGATCCCACCCTGTGTCCAGTAACCCCAACCCAATGTCTCGCACTCCCAAGTCATATACCAATGTGTGTGTGTGACTGCGCAGCCACTATGTCTAGTGATAGGCCTTGTTGGTGCACGTGAGTTGTGGGTTACCTGCCCGGGCTCCAGCCACGGGTGCCGCTATATCACTGGGGTTGGATCCACCGGGATATCCTCCTACGCGTGGGGTGAATTCCAGCGCGGATAATATCACCGTACAGCTCCGCACCGTCTCTACCTTAGTTAGGGTCTGTCTGCTGCCAGTAGGCCGCAGTCACGCTAGCTGGGCCTCCGTGGAGATAGTCCAGCTCCCTCTTAGCAATCCGAGCAATGTCCGTGATACACTCCTAGCAAATATATAATGGGGCAGGGTCCCTAACCTAGGGCCTGTCCCTACAATACTCAGCTGGGATGACTCAGGGCTATCTGGGGCCTAGGGGACTTGCTGGCCTAGTGCAGAGAGTCACAGACCCCTGCACCCTACCTCCTTCCCCTAGCAGCTCCAGTCACCAACTGCTTTTCTCTGTCTGCTTTGTGCTGCCAGACTCACAGCACTGCCTCAGACTACCGCAACAATGTTGCAGTCCTCCAGGTGCCTCTTACTGACAGAGGCAGCACAGCAACAGGAACTCACTCTAACAACTAACAACGCGCGCTCGCATACCAGAAGGAGGGGGTGGTGCGCAAGGGGGAACCTGGCTACATCCTCCCCCTGGTGAAACCATCAATGTCCCCGCTTGGGATAAATAACTCAACCCGTACAGAAATTATATAATAAAAATGCATCAGATCATATAACTTAGCACATGCCCAACTCTAAACAATATTGCACAATTCTGTGAGCATCACAATCACAGATTGGATCTTGCTCCGAGAACACTGCTGAGCCTCATAATGGGGTGCCCCCATTTGATCGTAGGTGACCCGAGTTGGAGGGTACCGGATTCGTTGGCTCCGACGGAGTTGTTCTTCTGCGACTCCCTCGGGGGAGTAGTACACATAGTCCTGAGGCTCGGCCTCTTCCCTTGAGGGGAGAATTGTCTCTGTACAGTCTCTGTTAGGCACAAAGCTTGGGCTCTGTGGATCCAAAGGCTGGCCTGTTGGTGCCACCTTAGTAGGCGTTGGCCTACGGGGCCCTTTACCCGTAGCTCCTCCGGGAGATGCCCCCTCTGGGGGGAAGTCCCTTTGAGAGGGTTCTTCCATAGGATCTTGCAGAGTTTCAGGGTGGGTCTCGTTATCGACAGTCTCTTGACCCAACCCTGATACGTCGAGCTCACCGTTGAGCGGCGTGGCCAGTATCTCTGCCTCTTCATCTTCCACTTGTGGGATGGGAAGGAGATGATTACGGTGCCATACCTTTACCCGGCCATCAGTGTCTTTGATGCGATAGACCGGGAGGCCAGGCATCTGGGATTCAATTTCATACACTCCGTCTCTCCATCGGTCAGCCAATTTGTGTTTTCCCGGGACTCCGAGATTGCGAAGCAACACAGCATCCCCAGGACGAAGTTCCCGATATTTGACCTTATGATCATATCGCCGTTTGTTACCTGCATTCAGCTTAGCTGTGGACTTTTCTGCTTGTTGATAGGCCTGCTGCAAGCTGTCTTTGAGTCGTTGCACATATTTGAAGTGGGTAGCATTATGTACCCCATCCGTTGAGACTCTAAGACGCACATCCACTGGCAACCTCGCCTCTCGCCCGAACATGAGGAAGTATGGGGAGAACCCAGTTGACTCGTGTCTGGTGCAATTGTATGCATGTACCAAGGCTTCCACGTGTCGACTCCACTCCGATTTCTGAGCACTCTGTAGTGTTCCGAGCATATCTAGTAAGGTCCGATTAAAACGTTCGGGTAACGCATCCCCTTCGGGGTGATACGGGGTCGTTCGGAATTTGGCAATGTTCAACATTTTGAGCAGTTCCCGGATCAAGGTACTCTCGAAATCCCTTCCTTGGTCAGAGTGAAGGCGGTTAGGAAGGCCGTAATGTACGAAATACTTTTCCCATAATATCTTCGCCACGGTGATGGCTTTCTGGTCTTTAGTAGGGAAGGCTTGAGCATACCGAGTGTAATGGTCTGTGATGACTAGCACGTTGCATATTCCCCGGCTATCAGGCTCAATACACAGAAAGTCCATACACACGAGGTCCATAGGACCAGAACCTTTTAGATGACCCATGGGGGCGGCTCGAGTAGGTAGGGTCTTGCGCTGAATACACTGAGTACAGCGGCGACAGTGGTGTTCAACGGCTTCTCGCATCTTGGGCCAGAAAAAGCGATCTCTGACTAACCCAAAAGTCTTGTCTATACCAAGGTGTCCATGATCATCATGTAGGGACTTCAACACCAGGTATTGTAAGTTCTTAGGGAGGACTAGTTGTCTCCTATCCGGGTGGTTGTGGTATTGCACCACCCGATAGAGCAAGCAATTGTCTATTTCAAATTTGTCCCATTCTCGCATGAGCAAGGCCACCAAGTCATTGGGCGCGCGTTTCAGAAGGGCTGGGTTCCTCTTTTCAATGGCGTGCCAGATGATACTAGCGACGGGATCTCGTATTTGGTAGTCTACCAGATCTTTCCACCGGAACACCTTGTCGTGCGTGAGGTGCATCCCTTTTGGGTCGCAGTAGGCGGCGGGGGCATCCCAAGGAATCGGCCACTCGTAATTCGGAGAAGGCCACTTTGTCATTAACTATGGCGGCAGTTTTACACATAGCCCGCACTCCGGGGCCTGGAAGTTCTTCCCATTCCTCATCATCTGGGGTAGCGAGTAGTCCTGGCCTTCGGGAGAGGGCGTCCGCCCCAATATTCAATGGTCCCGGCTTATACTGCAAGGAGAAGCGGTAGTTACTGAGGGCAGCCTGCCATCGGTGGCCTGCTGCATCTAATTTGGCCGACGTATTGATGTACGTGAGGGGATTGTTATCCGTCCTTACCTCGAAGGTGACACCGTACAGGTAATCGTGGAGCTTCTCGGTGATAGCCCACTTGAGAGCCAGAAACTCCAACTTGTGGACGGGGTATCTCTGCTCACTGGGTGTCAAGCTGCGGCTGACGTAAGCTACAGGCCGCAGACCCTCCGGGTGCTTCTGGTGCAGGACGGCGCCTAGTCCATTTAGACTGGCATCCACATGCAGGATGTATGGCTGCTCGGGATCCGCATAAGCAAGTACGGGCGCTTCGGTCAGACACTTCTTCAGTTTCAGGAAGGCCTGCTCACACTCAGAAGTCCATTTGTCACCGAACGGTTGGCGGGCCGATACAGCCTTCTTCCCGGTCTCTGAAGGGTATATTTTCAACAGATTGTTCAGGGGTTTAGCCTTGCTCGAGTACCCTTCCACGAAGCGGCGGTAATACCCACAGAACCCCAGGAAGGATTGCAGCTCTGTGACGTTCTCTGGGCGAGGCCAGTTCACTACGGCCTCTACCTTGGCAGGGTCGGTGGCGATCCCTTTGGCGGACACTATGTGCCCCACGTAGGTCACCAAGGTATGGCAAAATCGGCACTTGTCTAGGGATAATTTCAAACCTTCGTTCCCCAGACGGTCGATCACCTTAAACAATCGCTCTTCGTGCTCTTCCAGAGTCCTTCCGAAGACGATGATATCATCCAGGTACACCAGACACTCCCGGGGAATCATGTCCCCGATAGTCTTTTCCATCAACCTTTGGAACGTAGCAGGCGCCCCACATATACCTTGGGGCATACGGGTGAATTGATAGAATCCCAGGGGGCAGACGAAAGCTGTTTTCTCCTGGTCTTCCGCAGTCATGGGCACCTGATAGTACCCTGATCAGAGATCGAGCACGCTAAACCAGTGACTTCCATTCAGCGCATTCAGGATCTCTTCAATGCGCGGAAGGTTGTATTGATCCGGGATCGTGCGATTGTTCAGTGTTCGATAGTCGATACACAGTCGTACGGACCCGTTCTTTTTCCGCACCACCACTATGGGCGACGCGTAAGGTCCTCGTGATTCCGTCACAATCCCAGCGGTTTCCATGTCTTGTATGGCGTTCCTCACATCGTCCACATCCCGAGGGGCGATGCGACGAGAACGTTCCCGGAACGGAGTGGCATCACTCATTCGAATGGTATGTTGGGCACTGCGGCTGCACCCCACATCCATCTCGCTCGTGGAGAACACATGTCGTCGTTGCAGCAGCTGGGTGGTCAACCGTTCTTTCCACTCTGTGGACAGCGTCGACTCGCCGAAGTTGGAGTCCAGATCGACTACCCGCTCATGCGCGGCCGCCGCCTTCACCTGAGGCGTGGCTCCCACCGGGCTGAACGGATATATGCATCCCAACTTCTGGTCGACATCAAACTCGATCGGAAAGGGGGAGAGGTTCTGCACATACACGTGGGTTCGAATAGGGATCTTAGCCGTCCATTCCCTCACTTCGGGTAGTACTCTATACCCTCGCTGAACCTCTTCTTCTTCAGGCTCACTCTCCAGCGAGAACAGTTGGTCGTTCTTGTCTCGGTCGGGATAACAACACCAGACGGCCATCTTTTGCACTCCCCCTGGTAATATGGTCGTCAGTCCTCGTTGACGATTGTAGAGGTCCCCATGACGCTCCAAGGCATATACCCGGTGGCACTCTTCTCGTAAGATGGGGTCTAGGAGCGAATCGGCCAGCGGCAACTCGTTGGTCTCTTTCAAGTAGGCTCGGATTATAGCTTGCACTATGTCCGCATTGGTTCCCAAGATGATTGGGTACTTGCAATGGTCTTGGGGCTCCGGGCATACCATGGCCGCTACCTGCATGGGGTGCTTCTTGCCGGTGTTTAGTTGGAGTATGTCCAGCTGGACCCTTACAATCCCATCGATGGGGTAGTCTTCATTACTTAACCCCCTAACCTTCATATGTTCGGCCGGCCTCAGGGGGCAGTGTTGAAGGTGCTGATCATAGAACTTGCGATATATTATGGTTACTTGTGACCCTGTGTCCAATAGGGCCGAGGCGTATATCCCTTCTAGTACCACGGGCACGATGGCCGCAGGGCCCACTTGACTGCAAGCTTCACCGGGTGAGGCGTCATCACTGGGGCCAGCGTCAGCAGGGGAATCCGGGGTTCCAGAATGAGGGAGTTCGGGGTCAGCTTCTGCCATAGGTACACTGCAGACCATAGATCGGGCTGATTTCCCTCTATCGGAAGGGTGTTCCTCAGGATGACCTTCTCTTTCTGGGCAGTTACGGAGGACGTGACCCTTCTTACCGCAGTTATAGCATACAACCGGGCGGCTTTCCGGGCGACTCGTGGACGGGGAAGGTGGTCGGTCGGGGGGTCCTGGTTTGTACCCCTTGGACAAGGCAGCAGACTCTTCCTTCTTTTCCATAGAGCCCTTTCCTTTGGAGGCAGAGGGGCTCTTAGGTGTAGCGGTTGAGTGTAGCATAACATGAGCCTCCTGTAGTTTCACTTGCCGCAGCAACTCGGTGAACTTGTAGGGGCCCCTGTCCATGATCTTGCTGCGGAGCATGTTGGCTATGGGGTGAGTGGGGCTTGATCCCAGCATGTACTGCTTATGGAGAGCTTCATCCATCCCAGAGGCGGAGACCAGCTTACGATTGAGTAGAATCCCGAGGACCAGCTGTAGACGGTGGATAAAAGCCGACAAGTCTTCCCCTTCCTTCTGATAAAGATGGAAGTACTTCGTCCAGAGCGCTCCTTCGTCTTCTGCTAGCCCGTATGCTTCTAACAGGAACGCCACCATTTCCAACGCTGTCAACTCTGGGTGTTGGTCCCTGTGGATGGTCAACATAGTGGACGCAGGGGGTCTGAGGCATTCCATGATACGCTGCCGCTTTACCGTGTCAGTGCACGACCATTCCTCTACTACTTTTACTGCATTCTCCCTCCAAAGGTCTATTCCTTCCTCTCCCTGGGGTATTGGAAGTATTCCAGAGAAGGCCTTAAGCTTCCGGTAGCTTTGAGACTGGGATGCCACAGTGAGGGCTTCTACGAATTGGGGTAACGTCACCCCCATTATGGAACCTTCGTTCGTTGCTCTCTCCCTGATAGGCCGGGAGTTTACCTCGCGGGGTACGGTGTCGGGTGGAGAGGGGGGGCAGTCAGCCCAACTACTGGCTTCCGGGAGGGCGCTTGGGGTAAAGGAGACTTTGGGTTGGGGACGGTCAACCCGGTTTGGGGTACTGGACACGGGGGTACGTGGTGTCCAGGTACTGGTGGACAGTTCGTCTGGATCTTGAGGAGGGGCTCTAAGCGAGAACATTTCCCTTATTACTGGTACACTGGCGACACACTTTATTCGAGCTCGGCTAGTCCCACGAATTCGGGTATACCCGGGTGTATTGAGGTTTGTGACTGTTTTCTGCCCGAGTGCATTGAGGTATTTTCCAGGCAGGGATTTAAGCATTTTATTCCCACTGGCTGCAATACTGCACAGTATATATATATATACTGCATTACAATTCATGAATTTATGCCATCTGGTAGACACGCGAAGCATTGCAGCCTATTAAATCCTAATCATTATCATTTAACAGATCAGCCGCCCGTCAGCCAGGCATGAACCCAGGCTGGGAAGGCAAACGCAACGGGGCTTGTCAGAGGTGAGGAGCGGCGCATTCCAGGTATCTGCCAGGTACATACTGGGTATTTGCTCGAATAAAGTGTGTCGGTGCAGTAAGTCCGAGTATATAAGGGGGTATCCTTCTGGTGGGCACTCGGGGGCTACTAGAATATTCGGGGCCGCTTCAGGGCCTATGTCCCGCCTGACGGTGAATAGTAGGGCACTCAAATCATAAGTAGAGTCGAACACCCTGCCACGGTACCATACTCTATCTAGCCCTAAGAGCTTGCTCAGAGAGTTCCGGACGTCAGTTTCCGCTACTAACGCCGGGACGTTCCCTATGGCGACAACGTGTCTAGGTGGTTCACGGACGGTGGTGGCCCACGCGTGGACCTCTTGACGGGAGGGAATTACCATGATGCTGATCTGTTTTGAATAGGGCACCCCAGGTCTAAGATCTCAGCAGCGCCTCCAAAATGTAACGGGGTTTCCCCCACCCAAACGCAGATCACACGGTGTGGGGGCAGGAAACATACATGGTTACTAATTGTGGTGCATAACCTGTTGGCTCACAGGAGGGCTGAGCTTCCGCCACGGGGAACCTGGGGTAATATTACTGTGGACAACTTACGTATAACGATGCAGCGCCTCCACCTGCGATGGCTCCCACCAGAGGGGGAGTAGTTCCTCGCAGGACAATCAATACTCACACACAAAATATATATATGGGACTTTACTTATTCCGCAACACAACATATAACCACAACAGTTTGCATAACCTGTGTCCCTTCCTGGAGGAGACACTTACTGCGCCATGCAGGACGCTTACGCTAATTTGCACCACAGCGGGCGCTAACACTTCTAGGCATCACGGCGGACGCTACCACCTCTAGGCGTCACGGCGGACACTACCACCTCTAGGCGTCACGGTGGACGCTACCACCTCTAGGCGTCGCGGCGGACGCTACCACCTCTAGGCGTCACGGCGGACGCTACCTCCCAAAGAGTGATCCCACCCTGTGTCCAGTAACCCCAACCCAATGTCTCGCACTCCCAAGTCATATACCAATGTGTGTGTGTGACTGCGCAGCCACTATGTCTGGTGATAGGCCTTGTTGGTGCACGTGAGTTGTGGGTTACCTGCCCGGGCTCCAGCCACGGGTGCCGCTATATCACTGGGGTTGGATCCACCGGGATATCCTCCTACGCGTGGGGTGAATTCCAGCGCGGATAATATCACCGTACAGCTCCGCACCGTCTCTACCTTAGTTAGGGTCTGTCTGCTGCCAGTAGGCCGCAGTCACGCTAGCTGGGCCTCCGTGGAGATAGTCCAGCTCCCTCTTAGCAATCCGAGCAATGTCCGTGATACACTCCTAGCAAATATATAATGGGGCAGGGTCCCTAACCTAGGGCCTGTCCCTACAATACTCAGCTGGGATGACTCAGGGCTATCTGGGGCCTAGGGGACTTGCTGGCCTAGTGCAGAGAGTCACAGACCCCTGCACCCTACCTCCTTCCCCTAGCAGCTCCAGTCACCAACTGCTTTTCTCTGTCTGCTTTGTGCTGCCAGACTCACAGCACTGCCTCAGACTACCGCAACAATGTTGCAGACCTCCAGGTGCCTCTTACTGACAGAGGCAGCACAGCAACAGGAACTCACTCTAACAACTAACAACGCGCGCTCGCATACCAGAAGGAGGGGGTGGTGCGCAAGGGGGAACCTGGCTACATCTGCAACAAATAAACAACTTATAAGACAACCACTTTGTGGATAAAAATTGCAGCGAGGTGAGACATAAATTATTTGGTATAATCACCAGAGCAAAGCTAGATTTGAAGTGTATTTATCACTCTAAGGTGATGTAATCCCAAAATGGTGGATGGGGGGTAAAGGGTTAACACCTGTTAACTCATATATCTAAGTGTGCTGATTGTTAGCTCGTCCGTTTACCATAATTGGCTAGTGTAGTGTACATAGCCACATGAGATGCTCTTTTGCATCAGTTTTCACCTACTAGTAAGGTAACATAATGTCAGCTATGTATGTTGGTACAATTATCAAACGCATATGCTTATGCCTAAAGGCGGATGATCCGCGATCTGGTGACGTCACTTTGATCTATATACACACAAGAAGACCATAGTAGTCGGCAATCGCCGAGGTATTTACATATATGTGTCCGTTTAGTAATCGGGTTCTCCCCTGTAGCAAAGATATAACTCAGTATCTCTACTTCCACACAAATAGCATTTCTATGCGTATTTACATCGCAATACTTAAAGGCTATGTACAATCAAAACCTATATGCGCTATACTGCACCGACACACTTTATTCGAGCAAATACCCGGTATGTACCTGGCAGATACCTGGAATGCGCCGCTCCTCACCTCTGACAAGCCCCGTTGCGTTTGCCTTCCCAGCCTGGGTTCATGCCTGGCTGACGGGCGGCTGATCTGTTAAATGATAATGATTAGGATTTAATAGGCTGCAATGCTTCGCGTGTCTACCAGATGGCATAAATTCATGAATTGTAATGCAGTATATATATATATACTGTGCAGTATTGCAGCCAGCGGGAATAAAATGCTTCAATCCCTGCCTGGAAAATACCTCAATGCACTCGGGCAGAAAACAGTCACAAACCTCAATACACCCGGGTATACCCGAATTCGTGGGACTAGCCGAGCTCGAATAAAGTGTGTCGCCAGTGTACATGTGGAACATATTGCCCGTATAACTTTATCAGTGTAGCATTTGTACTCTGTTCAGCTTCTATTAGCTAGCTGATGTAAGCATACGACCTTGTATTCACTGTCTAGCTTTGGACGATATCCACAAACCCGCGCTTGCAGATGACGTCACCGGAAAGACGTCATCACGTACCGACGTACGTTTCACGCTTCTAGCACTTCGTCAGGGTAATGGGAGTGGTTAGATAATTCCCTCCCTTGCTTCTTATGCGGAAGGGTCCAAGGCGGGGCTTTCGCCTCGACCTATCCGCTTGTGATTTAGATAGGAGGACTCAAATTAATTTCTGTTCATTCTGGGTCCGCCTATATTATATCCATGTTCTTTGGATTGTTATGAGTCACATATTGATCTCATTGAAAACAGGAATGGTTTTTAGCACAATCGGTAGGTGACACGATGATGCACTGCTGATGTGTGAGAGACCTGAAGCGATGCTGTACATGATTAACCTGGTGAGGTGGTTTCCTCCAATGTCAAGTGTATCTATTGTTATGTCCCACTTAACCATCATTAAAAGGTAAGTATATCATAATTGTGATCTCCTATTGTTATAGATATATCTCTCCTATAGATGCCTTGATTTAATCATATATTAAGAATGTTGTTATCAGTACTGTAGGAGTGTGAGCAGCTTTAAATGACCGCCTCTAGAGTCAATACGGTCAAAGGGAGTTTAAGACTCCACTATATACCCTCAATCCCTGTGAGGTTATTGATTCAATATACAACACACTGAAGCAAGGGAGGGAATTATCTAACCACTCCCATTACCATTACCCTGACGAAGCGCTAGAAGCGTGAAACGTACGTCGGTACGTGATGACGTCTTTCCGGTGACGTCATCTGGAAGCGCGGGTTTGTGGATATCGACCAAAGCTAGACAGTGAATACCAGGTCGTATGCTTACATCAGCTAGCTAATAGAAGCTGAACAGAGTACAAACGCTATACTGACTAAGTTATATGGGCAATATGTTCCACATGTATAGCGCATATAGGTTTTGATTGTACATAGCCTTTAAGTATAGCGATGTAAATACGCATAGAAATGCTATTTGTGTGGAAGTAAAGATACTGAGTTATATCTTTGCTACAGGGGAGAAGCCGATTACTAAACGGACACATATATGTAAATACCTCGGCGATTGCCGACTACTATGGTCTTCTTGTGTGTATACAGATCAAAGTGACGTCACCAGATCGCGGATCATCCGCCTTTAGGCATAAGCATATGCGTTTGATAATTGTACCAACATACATAGCTGACATTACGTTACCTTACTAGTAGGTGAAAACTGATGCAAAAGAGCATCTCATGTGGCTATGTACACTACACTAGCCAATTATGGAAGACGGACGAGCTAACAATCAGCACACTTAGATATATGAGTTAACAGGTGTTAACCCTTTACCCCCCCTGTGGCAGGACGGCCTGTAGCCGAGGTCAGGGAACAGTCCACACGTATAGTTTCAGGATAAATAAAAACGTTCAGTGGCTTTATTTCTCCACAGTAACATAACATGCGGGTACACTGTCCCTTTAACAAAATAAATCCTGCTCCACTTTGGGAGAAAAACTGACTAATAACACAGCAGACCTATCTAGCAGGCTGGCTGGCTAAACCAGAACCAAACCATAAGGGTACTTTAAGCAGTCAGTAAACAAATGAATAATCCTTACTTTAGTTGAAGTAGTCTTTGGTGAAATCCCTCTGGCTAAGGGCTCACGCAGCAGTGTGCTTCTCTCTCTCTCTCTCTGGCAGCTACTGCCAGTGACATGATCCTTTATCTACCTTGCTGGCTCTCAGGTGTCAGCTAAAGAGTTCTGATTTCCTAACTTCCACCTGAGTTAACCCTTATGAGTGCTGGATGAAGCACTCAGACATATGTCTCCCAGGCGTAACTGATAGGAGTTGACTTCACTCTGTCACACCCCCATCCACCATTTTGGGATTACATCACCTTAGAGTGATAAATACACTTCAAATCTAGCTTTGCTCTGGTGATTATACTGTACCAAATAATTTATGTCCCACCCCGCTGCAATTTTTATCCACAAAGTGGTTGTCTTATAAGTTGTTTATTTGTTGCATATATGTTAATAAATATGTTTTTATAAATTTATGTATGGCTATGGAGGCAACTCCAAGGATTGAATATTTCCTAGCCTAGCATTTGTAAATAGAGAGTGCAAATAGGTTTCTTTTAGGCCACACCTGTGACCTTTCCCCGTATTCTACAATTACCTATACCCGTATGCACCCTATTTGTCAATACACACCCTCACATTCTTACATAGTTGGTGAGCGGCAGCCATCTCTCTAATTTTTCAACATCTCCATCTGGCAGACAAACCAAATTCTGTTCCAAATCTCGGGAATGTTTGGAATCTCCATCTGTTTCCATAATGCTGCGATCTCGCACCTAGTTGCTGTTGCAAAGTGTGCGATTAATTTACTTTCAGACCTGGAAATGCCTGGTAGTTTTCTATATAATAGAAACAGCAAGGGGTCTAATGGACCGGTGAGGCCCAAGATCCTGTGCAGCCAATCTCTGATTTTTTCCCAAAGGGCAGGGCCACAGCATATGTAACATGTTTGCTGTCTCTTCACATTGTTTTGGACAAAATGGGGAGTAACCTGCGACAAATTTTGATAATCATTGTGGGGTGAGATACCACCTCATCATTACCTTATATGTGTTCTCCCATAACGTCGTGCAAATTGAGCTTTTGGCCACCGAAACAAAAATCTCATCCCACTCTTCTTCCTCCAGTACTTTCCTTAGGTCTGTTTCCCACTGAGACATATACACTGGCGACACACTTTATTCGAGCTCGGCTAGTCCCACGAATTCAGGTATACTCGGGTGTATTGAGGTTTGTGACTGTTTTCTGCCTGAGTGCATTGCGTTATTTTCCAGGCAGGGATTGAAGCATTTTATTCCCGCTGGCTGCAATACTGCACAGTATATATATATATATATATATATATATATATATATATATATATATATATATATATATATATATATATATATATATATATATATATATACTGCATTACAATTCATGAATTTATGCCATCTGGAAGATACGCGAAGCATTGCAGCCTATTAAATCCTAATCATTATCATTTAACAGATCAGCCGCCCGTCAGCCAGGCATGAACCATGGCTGGGAAGGCAAACGCAACGGGGCTTGTCTGAGGTGAGGAGCGGCGCATTCCAGGTATCTGCCAGGTACATACTGGGTATTTGCTCGAATAAAGTGTGTCGCAGCAGTACTTCACTTTTTGGGAGTACTCAGGGCTAGAACAGGCCACTTCCTTATACATTTGAGATGTAAGTCCGCCAGTGTCTCTTTCTAAAATACAGCGCTCTTCAAAATTTGTTAATGGGGGCCAGGGGCTAAATTTGTTATAAAACACTCTTATCTGGAGGTATCTAAACAATTCAGAATGTGGTATGTCTTGGTATGTGAATGTGATATGATAAGGAATTGGTCATTGAGGAAAGTCAATTTTGACTTTCAATTTTGATAACCAAATTAGATTGTGTAATTCTTATGGAGAGCAGAATTCTTTCTCCGCTTCTACCCATCTTTTCAATTTGGGGTCTATATGCCATTGGGTAATTTGACATAATTAGGCCGCTTTGTAAGAGGACAACAAGGAAAGTACTGCTAAGCTACCCGCTAGTGTTGGCCAACCCATGATACCTTTCTTTACCCTCAGTCTTTTGTAGTTCCATATGAATTTAGGTATTAAAGATTGGAGGGAAATGATATCTCTACGTACGACCGGCACTGGAAGAGCTTGAAATAGATTCAGAATCCGAGGAAGCAGATTAATTTTTATGCAATGGATTCTACCAATCCACGATATATTATACGTGGATCAGATTCTAATGTCTTTCTTTAGTCTGCAGCAATTTGGGAAAGTTCGTCTTATATAAAGATTACCCAGGTACTTAATAGCCTTGTGTTGCCACTTAAAGTAAAAATTTATAGCTATGAGTTTTTCCATGTCCTTTGGTAAGTTTATGTTTAATGCCTTGGATTTTGCATTTTAAAGCCCGAGATCCTGTTGAATCTCTCTAGTAGATCAAATAGATTAGGCAGAGAGGTGAAAGGCCTGGATAACATCAATACTACATAATCCGCATAGAGAGCCACATTATGTGTTTGTTTTTTAATTTGAATCCTGGATATATCTGGGTTTTTCCGGATCTGAGCCCCTAATGGTTCCATACTTAGGGTGAATAATAATGGGGAGAGAGGTCAACCCTGTCTCGTACCACTTTTGATATGGAAAAATTCTGGAGGGAAATCCTTGGTGGGTAACCCGTGCCGTCGGTTTACTATACAATGCTGCGATCACTTTAAATATTCTATTCCCGAAGCCAAATGCCCCATGCATGGTATTTAGATATGGCTAGTCTATCCTGTCAAATGCTTTTTCAGCATCTAGACTGAGCACCATTGAATGGATCTTTTTAGTGTTAGCCAATTCAATCAAATCGATAATTCTTCTCATATTGTCAGCTGCTTGTCTTCCTTTTATAAAGCCAACTTGGTCAGGGTGAATCAGTCTAAGCAGAATATGACTTAATCTGTTAGCTATCATTTTGGTATACATTTTGATATCTGTATTTATCAGAGAAATTGGTCTATAACTTTTACAATTCGTCGGATATTTGCCCTGTTTATATATGAGAAATGAATGCTTGGAGCATCTGTTAATGAAGCGCCTGCCAGAACTGCATTAAACATGCTAAAAAGGTGAGGGTTTAACAATTTATCACATTTTTATAATATAAATTAGAGAACCCATCAGGTCCCGGTGCTTTAGATGGCTTTAGTTGTTTTATTACCTGCATTAATTTCTCTATCGTGAAATCCCGTGTTAAACCTTGATTGTCTTCCCTGCTCTATCTAGGTAAGTCTGAGTGTGTCAGAAAGTCCCTTAAGGCCTTACTCGTGTTTGTAGTATGAATACCCTTCTCTCCATTATAGAGATTCTCATAGTATTTCTTAAATTCTTCTACAATTAATTTAGGGTTAGATGTTACAATTCCTGATTTGAGTCTAATACAGGCATACCCCGCATTAACATACTGTACGCAATGGGACCGGAGCATGTATGTAAAGCGAAAATGTACTTAAAGTGAAGCACTACCTTTTCCCCACTTATCGATGCATGTACTGTACTGCAATCGTCATATACGTGCATAACTGATGTAAATAACGCATTTGTAACAGGCTCTATAGTCTCCCCGCTTGCGCACAGCTTCGATACAGGTAGGGAGCTGGTATTGCTGTTCAGGACGTGCTGACCGGCGCATGCGTGAGCTGCCGTTTGCCTATTGGGCGATATGTACTTACTCGTGAGTGTACTTAAAGTGAGTGTCCTTAAACCGGGGTATGCCTGTAGCTTGTACTGATGCAGCGGACGTTATTCGAACACATCTCGGCGCTGAGTTTAAGTTCTCTGCTGTTCCCCACACAGCATGAACGCGGCAAATCGCCCCAGGCACCCGCGCTTATCGCGGATGTTTTGTTTCCTTTCATGGATTCTGTTTCTCCGTTTGCAATAAAATGGATGAATTGTAATGTGTACAGTAATGTGCTACTGTGCTACTGTGTCAATTTCATGTTTTTAAAAGCCAGAACACTAAAATTCATTTTTCTGCTCTCGCCGCGCTCGCTTCTTAGTGCGGGAAGACTGGGATTCATCCCTCGGTTTCAAATCGGGATTCCGATGTACATGACGCGTGAAGTGTTCAAATAACGGCCACTGCATCAGTATATTATAGTTTAGTTGCCTAATTCTAATTTTGTAAGCTAGGTGTATCTGGCTTGTCTACTTTCTCCAAAAAATTCCTCTTTGACCAACTCAAGGCATTCTCAGCCTGGGAGGTTAGTAGCAAATTAAGCTCTATTCTAATATCCTTTAGCCTTTTTAGCGTGTCTGTTCCACCATTGCTATTGTGAAGGTCAGAAAGTTCTGCCAGTTTTGCTTGTAGTTGCTCTATCTCATTGTTAATTGTTTGAGTTACCTCCGGGACTTTAATAATGAATTCATTTAATTTCCAGTTGGCTCCAGGTCTGTCTAGATTCAATTGAGTGCACCTTAGTTCTATAGGTGCATGATCTGACCATGAAATATCATGGATCCTCGTAGAGATGATCTTTGGAACCAATCTGTTACATATAAAAAAAAGTAATCTATTCTGCTATATCGTGAGTGGGGATGAGAAAAAAATGTGCAACCTTTTTCATTGGGATGTAACTCTCTCCAGATGTCTGACATCTGATTTTCTTTTAACCCTTTAAGGAGAGCCGCCATACCTTGCTTTTTCTTCGCTTTGGCTTCATTCTTATGGTTCTATGGGTCCCATTGGTATTAAACATTTCAGGCTTCAGATCAATGAGGAGAAACTTAAATATCCTTTGCTGATAAATATACATTCACAAAATTTTGGCGCTAACGTTTTTAGATGCATATGTGTATTTTCGTAGTGTTTTAATGCTATAAACCACCATCCGTTTCTGTTCTGCACATGGGATTTCTTGAAACAATCATTGGTAGGATAAGGAAGTACTGTTACATAAGGATATTATAAGCCCAGTAATGGTCAGCAATGATTTTTCCTCCTTAGTTTAACCACAGACAGAAAATATTTTACTTCTCTCTTCACTGGTCAATAAGAATACATAGTTTTCACTGCCAAGGACAAACGTGTGAGATTCAGGGGTTATGGCAAAACAAAACCACACATTGGAAATGTTTGACTACAAAGAGTCGGATTGTTTTGTGACTCATTGCGGAATCTGCAGATGTATTGTTAAAATCCACCAGCGGATTTCATCTAATGGCAGTTTGGGATTCATCCGCGTGGTTTGAAACTAACAATCCGTCTGTGGATTTTAAACAGCGGAACGGATATTGAATGTCAAATTTGTAAAAATCCAGGAAACGGATTTCGATTGCTGCACCCATCTTTACTGCTAATACGCCTTATCTTAGGTTGTGATGATGTAATCGGCCAAGTGTTTGCCAAAATAGTCCTGTGGTCTTTGCAGATGGGGATCTTTCCCGAACCACTGAAGGAAGCAATCATCAGACCTCTTCTAAAAAAGCCTTCATTAGATCCAGATTGCATGACTAATTACAGGCCCATATCAAACGTTCATTTCCTTGGGAAGCTCATTGAGAAAGTGGTGGCAACCCAACTGGAAAGCCGTCTCTCAAGCCATGAAATTTATGACGCATTCCAGTCAGGATTTAGAAGATGGTATAGTACTGAAACAGCTCTGGTTCATGTGCTAAATGATCTCCTGATGGTGACAGATAGAGGTGATTGTTCGATCTTAGTACTTCTTGACCTCTCTGCAGCATGGGATATTAATGGAGTGCCTGAAGGATTTCTGTGGACTTGGTGGCACAATTCTCAGCTGGTTCAGATGTTTTCTCACTGGCAGGTCACAGAGAGTATCTTCAGGAATGTACTGCACCAGTGCCTCTGTCATGAGGAGTGCCACAAGATTCTATATTGTCTCCTATGTTGCTCGCAGGGTACATGCTGCCATTAGGTGACATAATCAGACAGCATGGCCTGGGTTATCGCTGCTATCAAATGACACTCAATTCTAATTGTCCTTTGCACCAGGCACTAAGGACCCATTATCAGTCTTCAATAGATATTGATCTGAACCCCTAGAGTGAATGAGTTCCAGTTTGTCGAGGATGAATCTTGATAAGACAGAAGTGCTCATAGTGAATGCTCACTGTCAGAAGACAACAAGATTGTAGCTCGGTCCTAGCACTGGCCTTAAGCTTGGGGTTCCAGCTGCTAAACTCTGTCCATGGGCAGAATCTTGGTTTTGTCCTTGATTGTAACTTGACCCTTAAACATCAAGTGTCAGTTGTGATCAAATCTTCATTCTTCCACCTAAAGAACACAGCCAGGATTAAGCTCTTGATCCCCCCCAGAGGATCTTACTATGCTTGTTCATGCCTTTGTGTCCTCACACCTGGACTACTGCAATGCACTCTACCTGGGTCTTCTGGCAAAAGATCTGTGCCTCCTGCAGCTGGTGCAGAATGCTGCGGCTATGTTGTTATCTCACCAGACCCGTTCTTGCCCCTTGACACCTGTTCTCCGATCTCTGCACTGGCTACCTGTAAAATGGCGAATTAATTTCAAGATTAGCTTGTTGACATTTTAAGCACTACATGACCAGGGTCCCAGCTATCTGAAAGAGCTTCTAGTTACCTACACTTCCATTTGCTCACTTAGATCTGTAGATGAAGGACACCTAACAGTTCCTAGAATCTCCTTAACTTCCTTTGGGGCTCGAGCTTTTAGCCATTCTGCTCCCACAGTTCGAGAGGCCCCCTCTCTGGAAATCTATCAAAACAGGCTCAACACCTACTTGTTTACCCAGGCATTTAATTAATGAACCACAACTTGACTGGCATGTAATAGTTACAGTACTGTCCCATCCAGTATTGTATCTTTCCTTGTGTTTGATCTTGTTTATAACCTTAAATGTTTTCGTCTTTTTCTCTTTTTGTAACTGTGAAGTGCTTTGAGTCCCATTGGGAGAAAAGAGATATATAAATAAATGTATTAATATTATTACTATTACACATACACTGTGTTTAGAAAAAACGGGACCCTTTTTATTTTTCATCCTATTTTGCAGAAAAATCACTATATTTTCATGAAAATTTGAGCAATTATAGGTCTGTCACAGTAAATTATTACATTTAAGAATTATTTGATACTGTTTTGAATTGTTGACGGAATGATAACCTCATCAAGTGCACAGTTACAAAACAGTGTTTAGCTAAGAAGATAAGCACATTATCAAGTGCTTGAGACAGAGCAGAAATGGTGGTCCTAAATGCTTATATTAAATGTTTCCTGATAAATGATAGTCGCTACGAGGACTTAAAAAAGTAATACGTAAAATATCGTATCGTTCAGGAGTGGGAGCAGCTGGATCAACTTTATCGATTATACAATCAGATAGTGGCGTTCCTGTCTTCAGGCGTACGTTTCAACAGAAGGAGACATTTTGAACACACTCTTGAACTCAAACTTTATAGTAATGTTAGTGTTTCAGATAAGATTACAACAGTTTAGCACCTTTACGAGCTACAAAGGAAAAACTCATATTTCCCATTTTATTAACATGAACCTACCGCAGTACCTACCTCTGATACTTGTTGACATAATACTGTGACATCAATTTAGGTAAAATCAGTTGATTGTCTACATTGTGCTTCTTATATGGTGTTAATCTACATAACAGATTTACAATTATGCAAATTATCATGGGGATTGAGCGATAAATATATAACATGATTTTTTTTTTAATGGGTCTCTTTTTAACTGAACATGGTGTATATATCCCTGAAATACACCTTTCTACAACACATGGAGTGACACTCATTCACAAATTCATATTTGATAATTGCATAAATAGAGTTACATACAAATATAAATAATACAAATAAGGATAAGCCTGTACAAACAGATACAGGGGCCTATGCAGGAAACGGCGAGAATGGCCATTCGCCAGACGTAGAACTGGCCATGTTTTTGGCGGATTCCCCTCGCAGTATGCAGGAAGGTTCGCATACCTGTGAGAGGAATCCGGCGGAGAGATGGCGAGCCCTGTCGAGAAGGGCTCCGCTGGCGAGATCTGTCAGCAGAGAGCGAGATCCACCTCTCTCTGCACAAATCTCGCCGGCAAATAAAAAATGTTTACATTACAATTGTATTAATATTGTAGATGTGCAGGGGGTCTCCGGAGATGAACCGCGTTGGTTAGATGTCCGGGGACCCCCTGCTTCACGAGATACAGGCCCCGTTATGAGGTGTCGGTATCTCCTATGCATGAAGATAGCCCGATCACGTGACGCGGGACATTTCCATTCATAGGAGCTACCGGCACCCCATAACCAGGCCTGTATCTCGGGAAGCAGGGGATTCCCGGACATAAAACCAACACGGTTCATCTCCGGAGACCCCCTGCACATGTACACTATTAATACAAATACATTAATGCTGCTTCATTACCTTAGCGGCTATCCGTTAAGGCAATGAAGGGGTTAAGTCAAAGTAGCATGTATATTGGGGACAATTGTCCCCAATAAACATTGCAATACACAACACGCCCACCCCCTGTGCCCCAACAACCCTCATAGCCCCCTTATATACATTACACCTAGGTATTTGTTTAGGCACAGGAATGGTACTATGGGCCGGCGGTTGCCCTCGGGTGTTCCCGCAGGTGTCCGGAGGTCACCACTTGCCTTCAGTACCAATTGTGTGCCCCAAAAAATCAATTACAAATACATAAATCCTTTTAAATAAATACACCCCCCGCCCCCTAACACATACAGTATAGTCATGGGCAACATGACTATTATCCACATATGGATTATAGTGCATTTGCCCATGTAAAATACATGAATCCCAATAAATAAAATAAATACATCTTGCACTCAACCTTGGCCTCCAGCCACGATGAAGGCCACCCTCATCTTCATCACCGTCCATGCCCTCGGGTGCTGAAAAACAAACACAAGCATAAAAAGAGCCAATGTAATGTCCCCTAACCCCTTAATCACCTTAGCGGTTATTAGCCGTGACAGTCATTAAGGGGTTAACCCACCCTCACCCACCACTGGGGTGGCCTAACCACCCTCACCCCTAACCACTGGGAGGCCTACCCGCCCTCCCTTGGGGACAATACCCCCTACCCCCAATACCCACAATCAAAACAATACACATAACAATAATTAATAAACAATACAAAAGCCACCCACCCCCTGTGCCCCCCCCATAAATCATCATTTATTAGTTCACATACAGGGTTAATACACCAGACCTACGGGAGTCCCCGGTGGGCCCGACGGGTATCCGTAAGCCCCACAGTGACCCAACAAAGGGTTTCACACGGGGTCTGAAGGCTTACGGGTGGTCCCGCCAGGCGCCGTGGTCCACCAGGTGGTCTCCGTGGGTCACCGTGGGCCCCAAATGGGGTCTCCACCAGGTGGTCTCCCCGGGTCAGCCCCACAGGTGTCCTCGGGTCCTCGGGTGGTTCCCACGGGAGTCTGGGGGCCCTCAGGTGGTCCCTATAGGTCCGCGGTGCCCCCACAGATGTGGGGCTACCGGTTCTTCCCCGCAGGTGTCCCCCGTGGACCCGGCAGCCTTGTACCCGTGGAAAGTCCGAAGAGACCTCAGGTGGTCTCCAGAGGTCCCCGCAGACCTAAGGAACCAACCCTGTATGTAAAAAAATAAACCTGTCCTATACATTTAAATACATAAATACTCCCCCCCCCCACACACACACACACGCACATGTTACAATGATATACAGTACAGTAATGGGCAAAATAACTATTATCCAGATATGGATAATAGATTATTTGACCATTATTAAACACATTAACTAGCATTATAAAATAAATACAGTTCTACTAACCTCATCAATATGAATTCTCTCCGCCTGCAAGTTCCCTCTGTCCTCCGTAGCCAAAAAAATACATAGCAAATACATTCTGGTGTCACTTAACCCCGTAATCACCTGATCGGTTAATAACCGCAAAGGTAATTAAGGGGTTAAGCCACCCTGGCCCGATACCCACCCTTCACCCATTCATTTGTACAGTGGCTTCATCATGTATGGTGCAAGAAAAGGTAAGCGCAAACCCTATAATAAATCAACAAATAAATCACAAAAAATGATATCACCAAGAGGAGATGCTGCTGGTGTGAGGAATTTCACAATCCCTCAATAGACAATAGGGGGAATACACAGAGCGCAAGAACTCCTCTCGTGGGTAAATGGAAGTTCACAGGAATCAGATCAACATGTATTAAAAGAAAAGAGAAAAGATCATGGTACAATACAGTTTAATTAACAAAAAACATCCTTTGAGCAGTGAGCTCCAGTACACTCACATGCTCCACGATCATTAAAAGCAGTTTAACCAACTCAGGGTTAGGAGCGACACCCGCAATACAGCAAACACAGCTCACACGAATCCTCTGGGTAGGGACAGTCTCCTCCGCATCAAAACAGCGTCTGACGTCACAAGACTTCCTCGGCTTTCCTCCAATGGTAAGGGGGGAGTAGCAGGATACAGAGTCAGCGTCAGCGTTGAGATCTTTACAGCGGGAGAACAGCTGGTTTGCAGAAAGCGGCAAGAGGCTCCACACGGCTCCACACAGCTCACGGGTCACTGTGCAATTGAAATTAACCCTACGCGTTTCATCCGGGTATTCGGACTTCTTCAGGGATGCATGGATACAGACTCATCTCAAGACATTAAATAGTCCCCAAAAGGGGAGGGGAAAGGGCGGGTGCAACACATCATAGCACAAGCCATGCCCACAATGCAGAGATGTACACATACAGATAGCAGCCAATGTTAAATGGACACAAATAATGTATAATGGTACAAATACACAAAATTTATATAATAAAAAATATATACATAGAATTTATATAATAAAAAAATGTATACGCAAATAGACAATTAATACAATAAGGATCCAGATAGGACCTAAGTGGAGACAAAAAGGAAAATCAGCACAAGTAGTATAATAAAAAATGTCATACAATAAAAATCAACTTATAAACGTATAAAAATAACGTATATTAAAAGTTGATATAAAAAGGATGTCAATCTATGTGCCCATAACAAGTATAGAAACATACATATGAACATCAATGTAAAAAGGAAACCAGATCAATATCGATGTTAAGACCTCTTGGCTTAAGTGTACATCATTTATGTATCCAGAAGGTTTCTTTTTGGGAAATCTCCTGGATACGGTTACCTCCTCTCCAATGTGGAGTGACTAAATCAATGCCTAAATAACTCAGACCCTCAGGGTTTGAGCCATGGAACTTTTTAAAATGTAAAGGAACACTGTGATTTTCCAAACCTTTCACAATGTTCCTTATATGCTCCAGGACTCTCACCCGGAGAGGTCTGGTTGTGCGGCCCACATATTGCAGGCCGCATGGGCATTGTAATAAGTAAACCACGAATGTACTTTTACAGTTAATAAAGTGGTCAATAACATGTACTTCTTTGGTCACATGGGAGGTAAAAGTTTCATGGCTCAAACCCTGAGGGTCTGAGTTAAAAAATCATTATAGGGAGAGAGAATCAGAAAATAAGCGTGGTAAGCAGATTTATCCAAACAATGAGTACCATAAAAAAGATAATACTAAAGAGATAGTTTCCTCTTCCTCCACCTCTTTTTTGGAGAAAGGACAACAATCCAAAGAGAGGGAGGAGGAGCTCCTGTTCCCATGGAGGAAGGCTCTGAAAGATTGGGAGCACAAGAATCGGTTCATAACCCTGGAGGAGAAACATCCTCAGACTCCTCAGGGAAAGAGAACCAGAGAGGAAAGTATAGGAGGGGAACCAGAGGAGGAAGACATATTAAAGAAAAAAAGCAAAGTAGTACAGTAGATACATCAGGAATTTTTAACATTAGTAACACTATTTTAACTGAACCAGATCTACAAATACTCTCTAGAGGTTTAAAGTTTGCGCCATCTGCTAAACCAATGCTTTTAAATTGTTAATTGACACGAATAAATACTTGAGGAAGCTTACATTAAAAAGGCATTTTTTAAAAAGGCAATTTGATTTGCCTAAAATTGATGAAGTAATCGCACCTTCTGTTAAAGTTGTAACACCTGATTTTTGTCATACACAACTTAAAAACAAATCTACTTTTTTTCCACAATTTGATAAGGGTAATTTCGAAGATACCTTCTACAACCTCATTATTAATGATTTTGAGGATTTAGCTAATCACTCTAAAAGTAAGTGTAATATTACACCAAAAGAAATTTTGGCTCTTAATAAACTAGCTAATGATAAAGGCTTGGTGGTAAAAGCGGCGGATAATGGAGGTGGTACAGTAGTCAAGAGTAGGGACTACTATTTAGAGGAATCACTTAGAATTCTCGGTGATCAAAGTACATACACCATTTTACCCTCCGACCCCACCAAATCCTTTTTGGCCGATTTGGACGTTCTATTAAATAAGGGTAAAAATATTGGGATTTTGAGCGATAGTGAATTTAATTTTTTGTATCACAGATTTCCTAAGATCCCTATTTTTTTTACCTAAAGTGCACAAAAATAAGGACAGACCTCCGGGTCGTCCAATCATCTCTGGGATCAACACCCTTATCTCTAATTTGTCTCAGTATATAGATGTTTTTCTTAAGGATTTTGTTAAAACATTACCTTCATTTTTGAGAGACTCTACTGAGGTAATTAACATTTTTGAAAATATAGAGTGGAAGGAGAGTTATATTTGGTGTACTGTTGATGTTACTTCGCTGTACACCATAATAGATCACTCTCAGGGATGTAGTGCCGTCAAAAGAATTTTAGAACAGTCCAATAAATTCATACAAGACCAAACTGATTTTATTATAGAAGGTATAGAGTTTATCTTAAATCATAATTATTTCTCTTTCGATAATACATTTAATTTACAAACCAGGGGTACTGCCATGGGTACCAGGTTCGCGCCAAGTTATGCTAATTTATTTATGGGTGTGTGGGAGGAGGATTTTATCTTCCACTCCAACCCATTTGGCGTGAACCTGGTGTCATGGAAACGATATATAGACAATATCGTTTTCATATGGGATGGCTCAAGTACGCTGATGGAAGATTTTATAATTACCTGAATGAGAATAATATGAATCTTAAATTTACCCATCAATTCGACTGATCTAGCATTGCTTTTCTTGACCTTGTCCTTTATGTAGAGAATATGAAGGTCTTAAGTAAAACCCATTTTAAATCGGTCGATTGTAATACTTATATTAGTAGAAAGAGCTGTCACCATTCGAATCGGTCAATTGCACAGTGATCCGTGAGCTGTGTGGAGCCATGTGGAGCCTCTTGCCGCTTTCTGCGAACCAGCTGTTCTCCCGCTGTAAAGATCTCAACGCTGACGCTGACTCTGTATCCTGCTACTCCCCCCTTACCATTGGAGGAAAGCTGAGGAAGTCTTGTGACGTCAGATGCTGTTTTGATGTGGAGGAGACTGTCCCTACCCAGAGGATTCGTGTGAGCTGTGTTTGCTGTATTGCGGGCATCGCTCCTAACCCTGAGTTGGTTAAACTGCTTTTAATGATCGTGGAGCATGTGCATGTACTGGAGCTCACTGCTCAAAGGATTTTTTTGTTAATTAAACTGTATTGTACCATGATCTTTTCTCTTTTCTTTTAATACATGTTGATCTGATTCCTGTGAACTTCCATTTACCCACGAGAGGAGTTCTTGCGCTCATCATGTATGTATGTATATATACACACACACACACACACACACACACACACACACATATATACACACACACACACACATATATATATGATTAACCAATATACAAAGAAATGTTTAAGCATTCAAAAAAACATGCACAAATGAAAATAGCACATCTCCAAATCAATAAATTACATTGCATATAAAAATTAAAATATTAGATAGCCACATTAAAAAAATAAAAAATACTTTCAAAATAAAATAAATCCCAATCAGGGCCGTGGGAACCATATGACAAAAATGTGACGTCATAGGCCTATAAAAACCTAAGTCGTCTCATTTTTAAGGCAGACGCTGAGGAGGACGGACCTCCTGGAAGAAGAAAACGACAAGGGCGTGACAGCAGAAGGTAAGAAGAGCCCCAGAAGAAGACGGAAGAACACAGATGAAGACGGTGACGGAATGAATTACAAAAAAAAGACAGACTTGGTTTATTATTTTTATTTTTTTTATTTTATGGGTTCCTGTGCGTGGATTGGTTCGAGAGTAAGCAGTTCAACGGGAGTCGGTGAGTGGGTCAAGTAATGGTAAGTCAACAAAAGAAATTTTTTTTTTTTTACTTTTACAGTTTTTTTTAACATGTGATAGTTTTTTTTTTATTATTATCATTTCTTGCCACTGTATGTATGTATGTATGTATGTATGTATGTATGTATGTATGTATGTATGTCTAGATCAATATATACATACAGGGTAAAAAATGATTTTTTTAGGAAATGCTTGTTTTGCTGTTTTTAAAATGTATTTTGCTGCAATGCTTATAAATGAGTGTGTTATGTAATATTTAATATAGATAGATGTAATTTTTGGTGTTTTTTGCAGTACTTGATTTCAGGGTGTGGCATGCTTTTTAATAGTGGATTATTTTTGGTAGTTATATTTTGGCTGATGGTAACTTTTTTTATGATTCGCTTGGTTTAACAATTGAAATAGTTTATTGTGTAATTGATTTGGATAGCATTGTAATTGATTTTGGATTTGATTAATTAATGGTAATATATTTCTGTTCACTTGCTTGGTTTAAAGAGTATACTTGTTTGGATTGAATTGTATTTTGTTTGGAATATTTTATTGTTAATATTGATTTGCATAGTATACATGATGCACAGATTATATGCATCTTGTACACACTGTAAAATTCAATGTTTTGATTGCAGATTGGGAGATTGACATTTGTTAGATATTGATTGGTAGATAAGAATTATTTTATTTTGAATTTAAAAAAAAAAAAATTATGTGGCTATTTAATATTTTAATTTTTATATGCAATGTGATTTATTGATTTGGAGATGTGATATTTTCATTTGTGCATGTTTTTTTGAATGCTTAAACATTTCTTTGTATATTGGTTAATCATGTGTGTGTATATATATATATATATATATATATATATATATATATATATATATATATATATATGTATGTATATATATATATGTGTGTGTGTGTGTGTGTGTGTGTGTGTGTGTGTGTGTATATATATATATATATATGTGTGTATATATATATGTGTATACATACATACATGCATACATACATACATACAAACATACATACATACATACATACATACATGATGAAGCCACTGTACAAATGAATGGGTGAAGGGTGGGTATCGGGCCAGGGTGGCTTAACCCCTTAATTACCTTTGCGGTTATGAACCGATCAGCTGATTACGGGGTTAAGTGACACCAGAATGTATTTGCTATGTATTTTTTTGGCTACGGAGGACAGAGGGAACTTGCAGGCGGAAATAATTCATATTGATGAGGTTAGTAGAACTGTATTTATTTTATTATGCTAGTTAATGTGTTTAATAATGGTCAAATAATCTATTATCCATATCTGGATAATAGTTATTTTACCCATGACTGTACGACATGTGTGTGTGTGGGGGGGAGGGGGGGATTGGGTGGGGGGTGGTATTTATGTATTTTAATGTTTAGGACAGGTTAATTTTTTTTACATACAGGGTTGGTTCCTTTGGTCTGCGGGGACCTCTGGAGACCACCTGAGGTCTCCTCGGACTTCCCACGGGTACAAGGCTGCCGGATCCACGGGGAACACCTGCGGGGAAGAACCGGTGGCCCCACCTCTGTGGGGGCACCGCAGATACGTAGGGACCACCCGAGGGCCCCCAGACCCCCTTGGGAACCACCCGAGGACCCTCAGACACCTGTGGGTCTGACGCAGGGCCCCCCAGACACCCACGGAGACCACCTGGTGGACCACGGCGCCTGGTGGGGACCACCCGTAGGCCTTTAGACCCTGTGTGAAACTCTTTGCTGGGCCACTGTGGGGCCTACGGACACCCGTTGGGCCCAACGGTGACTCCCATAAGTCTGGGGTATTAACCCTTTATGTGAAAAAATAAATCATGATTTCAGGGGGGCACAGGGGGTGGGTGGGTTCTGTATTGTTTATTAATTATTGTTATGTGTATTGTGGGTCTGTGTACTGTTTTGATTGTGGGTATCGAGGGTAGGGGGTATTGTCCCCAAGGGAGGGAGGGTAGGCCTCCCGGTGGGTAGGGTTGAGGGTAGTTAGGCCTCACGAGGGTGGCTAGTGGGGGGGGGGGGAGGGTGCTTAGGCCTCCAGAGTGGTGGGTGTGACGGTTCAGGGGATTTCTTCCTGGAGATGTGTCCCTGATGCTCCACTCCTGCCTCTTCTGTTCCTTCCCTACCTTCCCCTTCTATTCTCCCTTCCTCCGCCCGCAGCTGTCCCTCTGTGGCAGCCTCTGACGTCATCCCGGCATCGGCACGCGCTCCCCGCAAGACACGCACATCCTCTCGGTCTTCCATTCCCTGTTGCGGTGCCCCCTGCTCACGGCCCCCCTCGGCTCCCGCTCCAGTCCCCTTACCTCTGCGGTCTCTCCTTCTGCCTGTCCTCCATCCTCGGCGGGTGCTCCCGCGGCGCTCCACGCGCCTCGTGACGCAGCCTGTGCACGCGCACTCTAACTTTACAGAGGGCGCGCGCACACGCTCCTTTTGTAGGCTCTCTCAGACTCCTGGCTCCTCCTCTCATGCTCTACAGGCTATCTCCCTCACTGGCTCACCTTTCTCCTCCTCTTCTCCTCCTCACATATCCCTGCTGTCTCCCACTTCACCCTCTGCTCCTCCTCTAGCTCCCATTGGTGTTCCCTCCTTTATAACCCCTGTCTGTCCTTTCTCTCATTGCTCTGCATAGTTCTTTGTAACCTCTGTGTGTGCAGTCCTATGCTTGGCTCTCCTGTGTTTTCCAGCTTCTGTTCCTGCTCCTGCTTACCCCTGGATTTCCCTGGCTTGACCTCTGCTTGTACTGGATTACCCTGCTCGCTATTGCCCTTGAACCCTGCTTACGGACACAACTTTGCTGACTTCTGTGATCCCTGGACTCTGGCTTACAAACATTACGATCCTGATCTCTATATCCCTGGACTCTGGCACACGGACATCACTACTCTTACTCTGAACCCCAAAGGCGTTGCAAGTATTACTAACCATCTCTCCACAGCCACGGCAACGCCATACCACACTCCGGGCACTCCCTCACTGCTGTGGGTGCGTGGTAATACCCTTCCCACCTCAGTACTGGGGACTGGCCAGGTCTGCGGGCATACAGGCGTTACATTATGCAGAGCCCAACAAATGCAGACCCCCCTGAGGTGGGTACAGGTGTTTCTCTTGAGCACTTACAATTTGTGAGCAATCAGCTGACCACAGTTTCCCAGCAACTTGCTAACCTCTCCCTTCAGGAGACGCCAATGGCTCCATCACCCCCTGTTGCTATGACTTATGCTAACACTGGACCCCGTATTCCACCGCCTAACCGCTATGATGGGGACCCCCTCGCTTGTCGTGGTTTCCTAAACCAATGCGAGGTGCAATTTGAGATGTCTCCCTCTCAGTTTCCTAATGGCCGTTCTAAGGTGGCATACATCTACGCTTTGCTCACCGGCGATGCCCTCGCTTGGGCCTCACCTCTCTGGGAACATAAGAGTGAATAAATCCAGGATTACCCCAAATTTAGGCGTGAATTCCAGCAAGTATTTGATACTCCCGCACGGCGCGAGACGGCCGCATTCTCTCTCTTCCATATTTCACAGGCTCGAAGATCTGCTGCCAAGTACGCGATAGAATTCCGTACCCTCGCCACGGAGACGCAATGGAATGATGAGGCACTCGCCGCCGCATACTGGCATGGTCTCTCTGACACCCTGAAGGATGATCTTGCAACTCATGCCCGGCCTTCTTCCCTGGAGGAGTTGATTACTCTCAGTGTACGTATGGACCAGCGCACCCAGGAACGACGGCACGAGAGACACTGTTCTCGTTCTCTTTCTTCCCCTGTTGTCTCGCACAGGTCGCCCTCTTTGCCTCTCCTGGCATTGGTCGCCCCGGAGCCGATGCAAATCGGTAGCCAACAACTTTGGGCCGCGGAGAGAATGTGACGCCGTCAGAAGGGACTCTGTTTCTACTGTGGTTCTTCGGAACATCGCCTCCAGAACTGTTCCCTGAAGCCGGGAAACGGGAACACCCAGTAAAGGTAGAGGGGCTTCTACTGGGTACTGCCTCTCCTTGCCCCTCTCTCCCTGAGGATCTTCCAAAGAAGTTTATGCTTCCTGCTACTCTGGAGGGCCATGACCTCCTCTTGGAAGTAAAGGCTTTCATTGACTCTGGATCTGGCGGTAACTTCCTGGACCAAACCTTCGCCTCTGAGAACCAAATTCCTATGGTCAATAGAAAAGCACCTATTGGTCTCAAGGCCATTGACGGTCGCCCGCTCCAGCCAGCATTTATCATCTGGGAGTCCATTCCTCTCACACTGACCTTGTCCGACGGTCATAAAGAGGTAATAGTGTTTGATATCTTCCATTCTCCTACCGTTCAACTTATTTTAGGATTGCCTTGGCTTCAACTCCACAATCCGCTCATTGATTGGACCGGCACCATGCCTATCCAGTGGCCTTCCTCCGCTGAGTCGGCTTCCACAGCTCCTCCTGTTGCGGTACTTGCCGGCCTGGATTCCGTCCCTTCCAATCTCTCGATTCTTCCGACTGTGTACCATGAGTTCCTGGACGTGTTCAACAAGGTACAGGCTGAGGTTCTACCTCCTCATCGTCCATACGATTGTCCTATCGATTTAATTCCAGGGACCATTCTCCCGAAATCGAAGTCTTACCCGTTGTCTGTTCCTGAAACCGAGGCCATGACGTCTTACATCCAAGAAAACTTGGAGAAAGGATTCATCCACAATTTGACCTCCCCCACTGGGGCAGGCTTCTTCTTCGTGAAGAAGAAGGATGGATCGTTAAGACCTTGTATCGACTTTCGCAGACTCAACAAAATCACGGTAAAGGATCGGTACCCCCTTCCCTTAATCTCTGAACTTTTTGATCGTCTCCAGGGAGCCTCTATCTTCTCCAAGCTTGATTTAAGGGCCTATAATCTCATTCGCATAAGGGAAGGGGACGAATGGAAAACCGCATTTAAGACGCGATCTGGACATTATGAGTATCTAGTAATGCCCTTTGGTTTATGCAATGCTCCTGCCGTCTTTCAAGAGTTCATGAACGACATCTTCCATTATGTGTTGGGAACATTTGTTATTGTATACTTGGATGACATTCTCATTTTTTCTAAAAACTTAGATGAACACATTTACCATACCAAACTGGTGCTGTCTAGGATCCGTACTAGCCGCCTATACGCCAAGATGGAGAAATGTTTGTTCCACCAGACTTCTACTGCCTTCCTAGGCTATATTATCTCTAACCAAGGTTAATCTATGGACCCAGAGAAATTGAAGTCTGTCCTCGACTGGCCGCTGCTTAATTCTCTCAAGGCCGTGCAGCGTTTTCTCAGCTTTGCCAATTATTACAGGAAATTCATCAGAAATTTTTCTTCAATTGCTCTCCCCATCACTGCCTTGACCAAAAAAGGTGCCGATCCCACGTCTTGGTCCCCTGAAGCCATTGATGCATTCGAGTTTCTCAAAAAAGCCTTTGTCTCTGCTCTCATCCTACGTCACCCGGATACCTCTCTTCCCTTCACATTGGAAGTTGACGCTTCGGACGTGGGAGCTGGTGCAGTCCTTTCTCAGAGATCCTCTCCCCAAGAAAGACTCCATCCCTGTGGTTTTTTTTCTCGGAAATTTTCGTCTGCCGAAAGAAATTATGATGTTTGTAATCGTGAACTTTTGGCCATTAAATTGGCTCTTCAAGAGTGGAGGCATCTTCGAGAAGGCACCAAGGAACCTGTTGCCATCCTCACCGACCACAAAAAATTGCTGTATATCGAGGGGGCCCGACGCTTCGGATCTAGTCTGGCTCGTTGGTCTCTTTTTTTATCCCGTTTTAACTATACCATCTCGTATATTCCTGGTACCAAAAATATCAAAGCGGATGCTATCTCTCTCGCCAGTTCGCCAAAGAAAACGAATCTAATGAATCCACGGAACCAATTCTTCCTGCCAAGTGCATAATCTCTGCCAATAATTTTGATGTGTTGGATGAAATCAACAAAGCTCAGGTTCACATTCCCAGCAGGTTCAGGGTACCAGCGGGACACCTATACGCAGCTCCACGGTTTCGCCACAAGATTTTACTTTGGGGACATTCTTCTAGATCTGCCGGTCATCCTGGCTTTAAGAGGACAGCGGACCTTATTAAACAGATATTTTGGTGGCCTAAGATGAACAAAGACATTTTTGATTTCACTAGTGCTTGTCCGGTATGTGCCCAGAGTAAGATGGCCCATCACAAACCTTCTGGCCTTCTCATGCCTCTCCCCATCACGGAGCAACCCTGGAAAGACATCTCTATGGATTTCATTGTCGAACTGCCCAATTCTAAAGGAATGAATATCATTCTTGTTGTAGTAGACAGATTTTCTGAACACTCACACTTTATTCCCCTCAAGGGTCTTCCTAATTCTGCAACTTTGGCCGATATTTTTTCCAAGGAAATTTTCAAATTACATGGCGTTCCCATTTCAATTGTCTCTGACAGAGGGTCTCAATTCATCTCTAAGTTCTGGCGGGCGTTTTCCCAGAGACTCGGAATTTCTCTTCTTTTTTCTTCCGGATACCATCCTCAGACCAATGGTCAGACTGAAAGGATGAATCAAACCTTAGAGCAATATCTCAGATGTTTCATCTCTGAGTCACAAGACAACTGGGTGAACCTGTTACCATGGGCCGAATTTGCGATCAACTCTCTTAAGAATGAGTATACACAAGAGTCTCCTTTCTTCATCAATTTCAATTTTCACCCTTGCAGTCTTCCCCTCTCCTCCCCCCCTTCTGGCGTTCTCGCAACAGACTCCCATGTCACGACCCTGCAGAATTCTTGGAAAAGGATCCTTAAGTCCCTACAATCTACCGTCTCTAGACAAAAAATTTAAGCAGATCGTCGTCACCAACCAGGTTCTTCATTTAAGCCTGGTGACAGAGTGTGGTTGTCCTTGAAGAATATTAGGCATAAAACTCCATCTCCAAAACTGTCCCAAAGATTTCTGGGTCTGGCCTTCCTGCCTCTCACCTGTCTCCCATACAATCTATCCTAAACGCTGCTGCCAGAATCACTCTACTCTTTCCTAAATCTGTCTCAGCATCTCCCCTCCTGAAATCTCTCTCCTGGCTTCCGATCAAATCCCGCATCTCACACTCCATTCTTCTCCTCACTTTTAAAGCTTTACACTCTTCTGCCCCTCCTTACATCTCAGCCCTAATTTCTCGTTATGCACCATCCAGACTCTTGCGTTCTTCTCAAGGATGTCTTCTTTCTAACCCCTTTGTATCTAAAGCCCTCTCCCGCCTTAAACCTTTTTCACTGACTGCCCTACACCTCTGGAATGCCCTTCCCCTCAGTTCCCGACTTGCACCCTCTCTATCCACCTTTAAAACCCACCTTAAGACACACTTGCTTAAAGAAGCATATGAATAGCACTGTGGATATTCTGAACACATGATACATAAAGCTTGTCCCCCTGCAGACGCACTTACCAGAACTCCCTCCTACTGTCTCTGTACGTTCTCCCTACCTACCAATTAGACTGTAAGCTCCTCGGGGCAGGGACTCCTCTTCCGAAATGTTACTTTTATGTCTAAAGCACTTATTCCCATGATCTGTTATTTATATTATCTGTTATTTATTTGATTACCACATGTATTACTACTGTGAAGCGCTATGTACATTAATGGCGCTATATAAATAAAGACATACATACATACATAACAGAAAAGATTAATCCAGTCGCCTACCGTCTAGCACTACCTCCCACCATGAGGATCCCTTCCGTATTTCATGTGTCCCTACTCAAGCCTTTTGTCCAGAGCTCACACTTCCCGGATCCTTCCCGAAAACCCAACCCAGTGTCTACCCTAGGACAACAGGAGTACGAGATTCACTCTTTAATCGACTCTCGTTGGTCAAGAAACAAGCTCCAGTTCCTCGTCCACTGGAAGGAGTATGGACCGGAGGAGTGTTCATAGGTTCCAGCACGTCACATCCATGCTCCCAAACTTCTCCAGCAGTTCCATCTAAAATTTCCCCAGAAACCGTGGCTGGATCGCTCGGAGATCGATCCTCAAGGGGGGGATACGGTGACGGTTCAGGGGATTCCTTCCCCTCCATGTGTCCCATACGCTCCGCTCCTGCCTGCCTCTTCTGTTCCTTCCCTGCCTTCCCCTGCTATTCTCCCTTCCTCCGCCCGCAGCTGTCCCTCTGCGGCAGCCTCTGACGTCATCCCGGCGTCGACGCACGTTCCCTGCAAGACACGCGCATTCTCTCGGTCTTCCATTCCCCGTTGCGGTGCCCCCTGCTTACGGTCCCTCTTGGCTCCCGCTCCAGTCCCCTTACCTCCTGCGGTCTCTCCTTCTGCCTGTCCTCCATCCTCGGTGGGTGCTCCCACGGCGGGGTGCTCCGCGCGCCTCATGACGCAGCCTGTGCGCTCGCACTCTAACTTTACAGAGGGCGCGCGCACATGCTCCTCTTGTAGGCTCTCTCAGACTCCTGGCTCCTCCTCTCATGCTCTGCAGGCTAGCTCCCTCACTGGCTCACCTGTCTCCTCCTCTTCTCCTCCTCACCTATCCCTGCTGTCTCCCACTTCACCCTCTGCTACTCCTCTAGCTCCCATTGGTGTTCCCTCCTTTATAACCCCTGTCTGTCCTTTCTCTCATTGCTCTGCATAGTTCTTTGTAACCTCTGTGTGTGCAGTCCTATGCTTGGCTCTCCTGTGTTTTCCAGCTTCTGTTCCTGCTCCTGCTTACCCCTGGATTTCCCTGGCTTGACCTCTGCTTGTACTGGATTACCCTGCTCGCTATTGCCCTTGAACCCTGCTTACGGACACGACTTTGCTGACTTCTATGATCCCTGGACTCTGGCTTACGAACATTACGATCCTCATCTCTATACCCCTGGACTCTGGCGCACGGACATCACTACTCTTACTCTGAACCCCAAAGACGTTGCAAGTATTACTAACCATCTCTCTACAGGCCCAGCAACGCCATACCACACTCCGGGCACGCCCTCACTGCTGTGGGTGCGTGGTAATACCCTTCCCACATCAGTACTGGGGACTGGCCAGGTCTGCGGGCATACAGGCGTTACAGTGGGTGAGGGTGGGTTAACCCCTTAATGACGATCGCGGTTAATAACCGCTACGGTGATTAAGGGGTTAGGGGACATTATATTGGCTCTTTTTATGCTTGTGTTTGTTTTTCAGCACCCGAGGGCATGGAGGGTGATGAAGATGAGTGTGGCCTTCATCGTGGCTGGTGGCCAAGGGTGAGTGCAAGATGTATTTATTTTATTTCTTGGGATTCATGTATTTTAAATGGGCAAATGCACTATTATCCATATGTGGATAATAGTTATTTTGGCCATTACTATTACTGTATATATTAGAGGGTTGGTGTATTTGTTTAAAAGTATTTATGTATTATGTAATTATTTTTTGGGGGCACAGAATTGATACTGCAGGCAAGTGGGGACACCTGCGGGGAACACCCGAGGGCCACCGCCAGCCTATAGTATCATTGCTGTGCATCCCCAAAATTACATAAATGTTCTGTATGTTACGGAGGTGTAGGGGTTGTTGGTTTATTACATATATATATATATATATATATATATATATATATATATATATATATATATATATATATATATATTGTGGCTAGCGAGGTGGGTGCAGTGGGTATTAGCCCCAATGGTGGGTGTTTAGGGCTTTCTGGTGGGTAGCTGGAGGGCTTAACCCCTTCATGACCGCAGCGGTATTAACCGCTAAGGTAATGAAGGGGTTAAGTCCACCCGCACCACCACCCCCCCCCCCGCAAGCAATAAACACCCACCAAAGCCCAAATACCCCCTTCATCCAACCCCGCTCCCCACAATAAGCCTGGCACTGGATGGTTAACCCCTTCATTGCCTTAGCGGTAAGCCGCTAAGGCAGGCCTGCACAACTCGTAAAGCGAGAAGGGCCGAACTGCTCCAAGGAAAAAAAAATTGAGCCGGACGGGTAAAATCATCATGATCATCATCATCATCATCATCATCTCTCTCATCATCTCTCCTCCAGCACCTCTCATCATCATCCTCATATAAGTCCGTGGAGCCGTGTTCAAGGGTTGGAGAAGTATTCGTAGTAAAGGTCAAGCCGAAGTTGATATCTAGAGGGGGTTCACTTACAAGCCAGGTCAGTACAAAACTGCAAGACAAGACAAGGCAAGGACAAGGCAAAGGCAAGGCACAACAAGGATTCAGCACAAGCTACGACTGGTTATGCTCAGCGATGACTGAGAGCTAGTTCAGGGTATAAGTACAGCCAGTGATCCAATCAGACAGGGGGCGGAGCGGAGGCGAGGCCCAGCGGGAGCCACGATAGGTGCAAGAGACAAGGGGTATGACGATCACTTGCCGCGAAGCCTGGGGTGCGTCACGCGAGTGCGTCGCACTGGAGGAGCACGGCGGATCCGGAGGGTGAAGTCAAACTCCGTGGTGCTGGCATAAGAACTACGCGTGCGCGTGCGCTCTGTAACCAGAGCGGGGGTGTGCGCAAACGCCAGTGCCAGTGCGGATGACATTGTGGAGCCAGGTAAGGAGGGAACACGTCGCAAAGGACATGTTCCCCGATTCCTTACAGTTGCCTGCCTGGCACTGTACATTTGTGGACTTACCCTCTACTATTTGGACCCATCTCTCTATACCGGATCTCCCATGTATTACCCGTGCCTGTCTGACCTCTCATATGCCTGCTGCCTACTTGGAGCTGTGCCTGCTTTATGGCTTCTTTACAACTGGAACGCACTGCTTTTCTGGACCCCTCCTCACTCCCGAACCCCTATTTCCTGGTACAGATCTCTATGCAACTTCCATTGTAGCTCCTGGGCGCAGATCACTACTCTCTTATGTGTTATCAGAGGGGATGGGGGGTTGCTCTCTGCTAGCTGCAGTGGGCATCCATCTGTTGTGTTCTGCTGTCAGTGTTGTCACAGGCAGTGGACGGGGGAAAGAGTATTAGTTCTGTTTTGGGCATGTAAAGAGAGACTTTCTGAGGGACTTGCAGCTTGGCACTGAGACTGCAGACCTCCTTCTGAGAGACTCCAAGTTCTGTCTGTGGCTCCTCATACTTACGTTTCATGTTAGCAAAAATTTTGGCAGAGGGACTCTACTTCTCTTCCATGGTGGTAACAGTAATGTTTACTGTCTAAAGAGGAGATGACGTCCTCCAACTCACTACATAAATTATGAGAGATTACGCTCTATCTCCAAAATTGCACTCTCAAAGTAAGCTGCGAGCAGAGACCTCTGTAACTCGACCTTCGCTTTTTGCTCTTTATCCAATCATTCATGGAGAAGATCACAGTCATGTCTGGTTGGTTGCAGTGCATTTTCAGTACGGGTCAAGGGATTGTCACTTATTTGTTCAGGCTCCGCTTCCCTGGTATGGTTTGTTGATGGATTCTCACTGGCAGAACCAGTTAGATGCACAATCACAGTACAAAACGTCAATATTGGACCCTCCTCTATTCCCGGGATGATTCTACCAGTCCCTCTAGACTTCAGAACATCTCTGCCCCCTTCTGACGTTACAGTGTCATCTGTGACTGTTTCTGCAACTTCCACGGTAAGCTGGAAACCTCTTTCCTTTTCTTTTCTCTTCGGCTTTAAATTGTGAGACTTTAATGCATCAGTAGTCTGGCGTTTCATTGCTTGAAACTTCTGCACTTTCACTACGCCCACTATGCTTTGCTTGTGGATGCAGTAGCTGGCAATACTATTCCTAGCACTGCTGGTGTTGCTCTTGCTCCCAGCGTTCATTCTCAAAGACATGACTCTTCCGTGTGCCTAGGCTCATTTCAGTGACAATATATGGACATTTTGCCGTTGCGTCTCGCTGTCACTGTGCAACCTGCACTAAAGCAAACCACCAGTTGAAACTTTTCCACGTTGCGGTCTTCATGCTGACCATGGGAGGCGCTATGGCATCAATCAGTCTCTGAAGCCGTCTTAATCCTGTCATGCAGGCTGTTACAGAATTTTTTGAAGTGAAACTTCTTTAGTGGCACCTCATTCGAACTGGGGCAAAAATGGATTGTGGAGACAGAAATGAAACGGATGTGACATCAGTGCTGGCAGTTGAGGCCGGGCTGTGTTCTGGCTCAGCCCGACCCCAACACTGACATCCAAACCGCTCAAATATTCAGATGCGGCAGCGGCAATAGCCGCCGGCGATGCTCATGATGGCCGCCGCACCCCCCACACGGCCGCTGACGCCGCCGCTCCTAACGGCCACCGTTCCCCGCTCGCTGCCATGCCTCGCATGCGCTGTTGTGATGGCTAACCCCTCCCCTCAGCCCCGGCCGCTCCAGCACATGCGTGCCGCCATTCCCCCCAGATGCATTGCTACAGCGGCTCCCCGGGGAGCTGGAGGCCGCTGACCCGGCTGTTGGAGGAAGCCAACACCATTGGCTGCGGGGTCTGCGTGCTGCGCAACTGTGCTGCCATCGGGGGCGAGTGAACGTCTGCCATTGCCGCTCCCGCTGCCATGCCGCGCATGCGCAGCAGTGATGGCGGCAGAAGAGGCTGTTGGTGTTGGCTGTGCAAGGGAATGCATCCCCCACAGCACCATCAGAGGGGGGGGGGAAGGAAGAGCGCCCCACGCGCATTACTGTGCCCTTCTGTAACCCCCTTGTGGCCCCGTACCTCTGCTGGGGAGCTGGCTGCAGCAGGACACGCAGCTCTACGGGTGGTAGAGAATGGGGGCTGCTCCGCGGTCGTGTACCTCGGGGGGGGGGGGAGCACAGGACACAGATAGAGAGACATACGCACCACACAAACACTGCCAGACATACACACACACTAACTGACACACACACACACTGACTGACACACACACACACACACACACACACTGACACACATACACACTCACTGACTGACACACACATACACACTCAGACTGACACACACATACACACACAGACTGACACACACATACACACACAGACTGACACACATACACACACACAGACTGACACACATACACACACACTGACTGACACACATACACACACACACACAGACACACACACACACACACACACACACACACACACACACACACACACACTAACTGACACACATACACACACACACTGACTGACACACATACACACACACCCTGACTGACACACATACACATACACACTGACTGACACACATACACACACACTGACTGACCCACATACACACACACCCTGACTGACACACATACACATACACACTGACTGACACACATACACACACACTGACTGACACACATACACACACACACACTGACTGACACACATACACACACACACACACACACACACACACACACACTGACTGACACACATACACACACACACACTGATTGACACACATACACACAAGGAATTCACACAGTGCAAATAGCTAATACAGGGGATGTGTGCCGAGCACGCGCGTTATAAGTCAAATTTATTTGCTTTTTGTCAATGAAATTGTATTTTGATTTTTAATTAAAACATCACCAACACAAATACAATTTCTGTGACAAAAGTCAAAGAAGTTTCAATTACTATGCGCGTGCACAGCACACACAGCTTTTTTTTTCTTGATGGTCTCCAGGCCCTTACAAAATCCAATGGTCACCTCTAGCATCCCACTTCAAACACCAACTGTAGGCGATGCATGCAGAGGTGAAGACAGGAGACTTGTTTTGGGAAAAATAATGTAGACTTTAATTCAGCCGAAGTTTCAGCAACATAATATACAGGCTTTTTCTAGCCACAGTTCTGCAACATAAAGTATAGGCTTTTCTTAGGCCAAAGTTCTGGTTTCCCAGTGCCTGAAAGTCCATATACTGTATGTCTATTTACCTCTTATAGTTAACGGGTGTCCCTGTGCATCTGGGACATACACAAGTGGCCCGCACACCCTGGAGTCCGTAGGAAACAAGGTCACGCACATGCGGTCAGTACACAGACCATGGTGTTCTGGAACTAAAGGGAAATACGCTGGGTAATATATGGCCAGACAGCTTAACTAGTTTCCTTTTAGAAGCACCACAAGTTCTATGAGTTTTCTTCACTTTATTGAAAGCAGCAGATCACAAATATACTTGTAGATGGTGTAATGAGAGAGTTTGTCTGCAATAATAGTGCTTGATAGTAAGGACAAAAAAGTAAAAACGATGCTTCTTACCAGGAACTGAGGGCATAGGTAGTGCTTGCTAGCCTGCTGAGGTGAAAAGGAAGCAAAATGGAGGGTGCCTCACAGGAACAGAGCCTGGGCTAAGGAAACTGTGAATACGGGCAGGGATAGTGGAACAGTCCACTATGCCAGGGGAATAACAGGGGTAGTCATAGCAACCACTGCAGGAGGCTAGGAGATAAAGAAACTAATATCCATATCGCCTGCACTGGGAATAATAACTGCAGGGAAAGTGCTACAACATAAAGGACCAGCAGGCAGAGCTGCAAGAGGGAAAAGGGAACAGAACTATTATTCTAATTCCAGGACACAGAGAGAGAGAGAGAAATACATCGTTTTCCTGCCTTTTAACAACTTTTTAGACTCAGGTGGGATCGTTACTGACTTCCTCCAGTGAGTAACCATTACCTGGCTTACACCCAACAGCTCTATCTGTTGTTAACAAGCTTGCTTTTGTAACAAGGCCCCAAACAAATGCTTCACCACCTCTCATCATACAACATGCATACAAACTGTGCTTCCCAGAATGTTTTCTTTGAATGCGAGGCCGATCTGCGTTGCATTATGTGCATGTGCTGGAAATATGTCTCAACATAAGTCCCCCGACAGCAAGAAAAATAAATTAGCTTCAGATATACCATTTTCTCGTAATCACTATGCAAAACATTTGGAAGTTGTGCCAGACTTTTCCTCCACATCCACATTTTTAAATGTTATCGTTTTATGTGTTTTACTGATAATGCCACCACAGATTGTTGTGTCTGCTGAAATACAGTATAATCGGTCACAAATAAAATAAATGGAAGCTGTATTTCCAAGCATTTGATTCAGGAAGCCACTAAATAGAAACATTCAGCGGGCTGCCTCTCTAAATGCTTCTTTGCAGTATAAATTGCTACTTCCTAGAAACCTATAATGACCAACGCCATTGCCAGTTCTAGCTTTCCACAGCCTCCAGGCACTGCAGCAATTACACATGGAATAAATACATTATCAGAGTTACACAAAGTAGCCTGTCTTTGTTAGGCTATGACTATAATCGCAACAGATCAATGAGAATTCACTCAGTGTCCGATTAGTGCAGGTATGAATATGACTGTTTCTCTATTTTTAGCAGGTTTCCGGAATTGTGAACATTATCTCCAGAAAGGTGAATATAGTCTCAGACAGCTGGTTCCTGCTGTCAGCTATTTAACTGCTGACAATCAGCCAATTAAAAATATTCCCCATACCCATATTTACCCATCATGCAACAGAGATGCTCAAAACTCTCATCGTGGTACCTTTTGCAAACGCTTTGGTCATTTATTTTTAAGGAAATTGCAAATTTGCAGAACTTAGTCCTTTTTAGTTGAACAGCATACATTTGAAAACGTCCCCAAATTCACAGTAAGAACCGAAATCGTGTGAATGCCTGAAATCTCATTAATGTGACATCATGATGGTGTCTCACGTTGTGAGTGAATTTATAACCTCTTCCTTCCCTAGGGGTGGGGAGGAGTTTTTTTCACTTGCCTTTTCTTGCAAATGTTGATATTTTCACAACATGTTTGTGGTGCACAAATGTCTTGTTCTCACTTTAGTATCAAGCGTGTACAATAATTGGCATATCTCTAGTTATTTATTCTAGGGAGAAGCTTAGAATTGTTTGTCTTTGTAGCAAATATTTTCCCTTCTGCTCAGTGTATGTAGTTTCACTCTCTAGCTTTTTTTATTTCACATTTTGAAATTACAATGGTTAAAATAGTTTAAAGTTCTAGTAACAGGTTCAATGTAGATTGTGAAACCTTAGATTGGACAAACAAAATTCTTTAAAAGTTCTAGTAGCTGTATTGGTTCTGGAGAGAAGCAGACAAGATGTAGTTTGTGGTACGTTTTACTGGACAAACATTAGAGTTCTAATGTTGGTCCGCTAAAACTGCATTGAATCCAGTAGTTAATATAAATGGTATTATTGTGTCCGGGCTATTCCTCACATTGAAGGGGTTGTTATTGGCTGGCAAGGATTATGTTAATTGCTACAATATGTCAAATCTGTGGCCGTTTCCATCCAAATTCGTAGCCTGTAATTATTGGGCTTCAGGTGGTCTGGCTTGCTGGTTTCGGGTAATAAAGGAATCCAATAGTCATGAGGTCACATGGAAAATGGGACCTGCATATGGGTCTTGTGACCCTTGCAAGATTTATTTTGCTGAACTTTGCCATTTTTTCACAAATTTGTGCTAAGAAAAAAGGCATATTACCCCTTATTCCTAAACTTTTGCAAAACATGAATTATTGCAACTTATAAGAAAATTATATATACATATACAGGCAGTCCTCGTTTTACAATGCTTCGCTTTACAACGAATGGCTTATCCAACGCTGTGCAATGCATACCTATGTTCATTTTTACAACGCCAAAACAGCTTATCCAACGCTCTTACGACTCTTTGCAATGTTGTTTGTGTATGTGTGTGTGTATATATATATATATATACATACACATAAACAACGTTGCAAAGCGTCGTAAGAGCATATATATAATAGTATATTATACTATATAATATTATATTACGCTATATAATATATTATTTATTATGTTATATTATATATATAATACAGTATAGACACTATATAATTTGTGTGTGCTGCATATCTTATTGCCTGCGTAAAATATTTGGTGTATTTTAGTGTTAAAAATGCCTTCAGGAACGGAACCTTTCATTTAAACAGTGTTCCTATGGGAAAACGTGTTTCGCTTTACAACGTTTCGCTATCCAACGCCATTTTGAGTAACGCATTGTGTCGGATAACCGAGGACTGCCTGTACACATAGAGAATATGGAATTACCCAGTATACCGAGGCTGCTAACAGGTAGTGCACACACTTTATGGCAACTTGATTGAAGAGAGACCCAGCAATGATTAATGAAACAATAAGCCTCCGGTATTGAAAACAGGGAGTTGGGTAATAGTAAGCCGGATAGAGGTACAGGGGGACACCTCCCTAAGGGGCGCCCCCAAGTAAATCACAGCCCGGCACTAACCGCCTCAATAATCTCCCTGAAATACCGCGTGGAGGTTAGGAGTACTCACGAAAAAGCCGTCCCTGTTGGTGCAGGGAATTCTGCAGCGGCTTCCTCCTCTGGTGTAGCTGGCGTCAGCGTGCTCCTCCGGAAATGATGACACAGGAAGAAGGGGGTAAGATGGTCCGTGGTTCACAGCAACTTCAGCAGCCAACGCATGGATGTCTAAAAAAACTTTATTGATCGCTAGCAGCAAACATCAGGCAACCACTCTAACATGTTTCGTCCAGGCTATGGACTTTTTCAAAAAGTGCTGATAGTGTATGGCAGCCAAATAGATATAGGGAGTGGTGAGTGTATGCCACCAATAGAAACAGGGAACGTATTTAAACCTCACCTGTGGTAGATTAATCATTAAAGTGGATAACTATCTCCCCAACAATCCCCATAGCAATGGCTGCACAACAAGGTATTTACAACATACACATGAAAAATCTTAAAAACAAAACAGAACATATAATGGATAAATTTAAAAACACAACTACTGATGTTTTAAGTTACCAGCATCATTATTATTATATAAAGCTATATCAATTAATGGAAGTATACAGATGTATAACAAAGGATTTCATATATCTAGTACTTATAAAATCTTTTTTGTACTTATAAAGCATTTTCAGTATCAAGATTCACTTTAAAGGGATATAAACATTTTATCAATTTATTCACATAATTCATATCCATGAATACAGTGGCAACCGCATGACAGACAGTAACTTAATATGTCACCTCCCAGATCACAATGTAATTGGGTGAACACTGTGAACCCACCCCAAAACTTAGCCATTACCCCATCAGGAAGTGTTTCAGTTCCCACTCCTGATTGATGCCGGCCGGATGGAGTGTGTTCAGAGTGTACACCCAATACATTTACTGTTTATTTAATACCCCCTCTCTATGGCCTCCTCTAGCGTTACAAGGGATATGTTCAATTGCCATATAGGAAAAGTTGGCTATTCCCCCTTTAGGGCATCTGGAGAAGTGTCTGGGAACTGGATGAGACACATCATTCTTTTTAATAAGCCTGACATGCTCGGCAATGCGGGTCTTGACTGGCCGAATGGTTCGTCCCACATATAATTTTTTGCAACCACATCTCAAAAGATAAATGGTGTAGGATGTATTACAATTCAAAAATTCTTTAATAAAATATTTTTTTCCATTGATGTCAGTTTCGACAAATTTTGTACTATGAACATATTTACACATGGAACAATTTCCACATGCATAAAAACCTTTAGGAATACTACCAATTCTTTTAAGATCCGTTTTAGTTTGAAAGTGACTTGGCGAGAGGTGTGATGCTAGTGTCTTAGCCCTACGGAATGAAAATTTTGGTCCCTTCAAGGTAAACTCAGCAATATCCTTATCTAGGCACAAGGTGTGCCAATGTTTATGCACAATGTCGCATATAAGCTTGGATTGGCGACTATAAGTCGTGATGAATAATGGACTCATATCACTATACTTGCTCTTAGATTGTATGTACCCCTTATGATGTTTGTCTTTTTTCTTTTTATCGAGGATTCCAGGGCGATCCAAAGTCATAGCGTACTCGTATGCTGTCTGGATATCTGTATATTTGTAACCTCTGGCTTGGAATCTCTCAAATAGTGCTTGTGACTGCAAAGAGAAATTCTCGTCATCAGAACATATCCGTCTCAACCTTACAAATTGGGCCCTCGGAATACTTTTGATTAAAGATTGTGGATGACAACTTTTGGCTGACAGTAGTGTGTTTCGGGAGTTTGGCTTGCGAAATATGTCAGTTTGGATTAGCATGTCATGGTCTATGTAAAGGAGCAGGTCCAGATAATTGATGCAATTTATATTTTGTTCATAAGTGAATTTGATATTAACATTATTGATATTAAGTGTGTTTATAAATGCTACAAGTGATGATTCATCGCCGTCCCATATAATAATGAGATCGTCGATGAATCTTTTATAGTAAATAATTTGTGAACGATAAGAATTATTACTGTGATATATATATTGTGCTTCCCATAACCCCATGAATAAGTTTGCATATGATGGTGCAAAACTTGTGCCCATTGCAGTGCCTTATAATTGTAAATAAAAACGTGAATCAAATAAGAAATAATTGTGAGTTAATAAAAATTTAATAGATTCTAATAGAAAAGTGCAAAGTGAAGTGGACAGATGTGATAAATTTAAAAAGTGTGTGATAGCTAATAACCCGTGATCGTGATTAATGATGGAATACAGAGAGATCACGTCAAGGGTGACCCATCTGTATTCTTTTTTCCAGACCAGATCCTTTACATCTACCATGAGGTCCGTGGAATCCTTAATGAATGACGGTAATGCCTGTACCAATGGTTTGAGATAAGAGTCCACATACCGCGATAACCCATCTCCCAAAGATCCAATACCTGCCACTATAGGACGACCAGGAGGGTCGACCAGTGACTTATGGATCTTTGGGAGATGGTGGAATACCGGAATCACGGGATGTGGACTTCTCAAAAATTCAATCTCATGTTTGTCTAATGTACAAAGTATCTTTCCAAATTCAATAATTTCATCTAGTTGACTAATAAAGTCCTGTGTTGGATCCTTTTTAAGAAGTTTATACTGATCCGGATTCCATAGCTGCCGTAATGCCTCCTGTTTGTATTGTAGGGTGGATAAAACCACAAGGGCTCCACCTTTATCAGCATTTCTAAACATGATGTCTTTGTTATGCTTCAAGGTGTCTAGTTCATGAATCTCTGTGTATGTCAGGTTATTGGCATGCATAGATGAGCAGGAGAAACCTTTAGATAAAATTTGAAGGTCTCTTTCTACCAACCTTTCAAATGCCGTAATGAAAGGCCCCCTATTGGCATTGGGGCAGAAGATAGACTTCTTTTTAAATCCTGAGGAGTGGGTGCCAAAGAAAGGTTGGGAGAAAGCATTGATTTCTTCGCCTTGCTGCTCAAGTAATGCGTCCAAGTCTGATAATACACAGGTTTCCTGAAAGGTATCAAGAGAAATATTAGTTAATGCATCATTAGTAACAATATTAGGTAGTTCCTCATCAGTATTGGGTAATACAACATCATTATCAGAGTCAGACAAGTTATTAGTTTGAAAATGTCCTCTTGATATAAAAAACTTTTTTAAGGATAATTTGCGAGTAAACCTTTGGAGGTCAATCACAGTCTGGAACAAGTGGAAGTCCTGAACCGGGGCAAAACCCAGTCCCTTATTTAGTAGAGATAATTGTGCATGGGAGAGTTCCACTCCTGAGAGATTAATGACGTTATTATCACACTCATCTATGTGTACTTCTTTCTTTTTGGTCTCCCGCGAGTTTCCACGTTTTCTCCGCGATCGTCTGGTTCGCGGCGTGATCGTGTTCCTGTGGATAAAAAAGAAGACGAAGAGGGAGCCTGTTCCTGATTTTTTGATCTGGCCCCATTAGATGTGATGGATGACCTGCTGTCGCTCCTAGATCTCCCATGGTTATCCCGTACACTCTCAGTAGAACCTTCAAAAGATACAGAGTGAGATCTCAATTCGCACTCTGAGTAGTCTGACTCCGCACCTGAGTTGTCAGCTGATCTTCCCTTTAAGATAGACTTATTAGGGTTGCTTTTAGACCATCCTTTGGATTGAGGTTTAAACCCCCTTGCTGTATTGGATCCCACATTCTCTCTTGTTTGAGGTTTCTGCCAACAATAAATTTGTCCTTTTATATAATCTACACGGTCTCGTTCGAACTTGCTGTGTTTTTTGTCACTTATTGTGTCCTCTATGGTCTCAATATTAGTCAGCAGGGTTTTGTCGTTTTTTATAAATTGATCCATTTTAGTAAATGGCTTCAAGTTGTTCCTCAAAAGGTTTATTTCCAACATTAATTGCTCCTTTTCTTTTGACTTCTGCTGAATGATTAGTTCCATTAGCTTTAAGGAACATTGGTTTAGAGTATCAGTCCAGTCCTGCTCAAATTGCATATTGGTAAAGCCAAATGTTGGTGTCTTTTTTTATTCGCAAACCTCGTGGTATTCTTTTACATCTAATATAGTTGTTCAATGAGGTGATGTCCCACCATAGGCGTATATTCAACACCAACAGTCTTTCTAGCTTTACAAAGTAATGTGTGAGGTCTGAAGGCTCCTCACATATAACCTCAGTACTTTCATTAAACAAGTGGGCAGCTTTTTTTGAACGTTTGGCATTATCCCCGCATGCATTGACATATGTATCCACATTTGTATCCTCTGATTCAACATCAATATCTTCCATGGCAAAAAAACAATATAATAGTATTGAATTAAAAATAAAAAATATTTATTAATATCTTGTTAAAAACTCTCATGCGTTGGCTGAAGCCTAAGTGCAAAAAACAGTAATCCTTAAATTCTTGAGTAAATAATGTCCTTTATATTTTGGAATTTTCCAGGATAGTCCAAATAAGCATATACAATTTACTTATTCACTTATTCACTTGCCCGTGAGCCATCAGGTAGATATAGATTGCTAGAGAATATGGAATTACCCAGTATACCGAGGCTGCTAACAGGTAGTGCACACACTTTATGGCAACTTGATTGAAGAGAGACCCAGCAATGATTAATGAAACAATAAGCCTCCGGTATTGAAAACAGGGAGTTGGGTAATAGTAAGCCGGAATTTTGCCATGGAAGATATTGATGTTGAATCAGAGGATACAAATGTGGATACATATGTCAATGCATGCGGGGATAATGCCAAACGTTCAATAAAAGCTGCCCACTTGTTTAATGAAAGTACTGAGGTTATATGTGAGGAGCCTTCAGACCTCACACATTACTTTGTAAAGCTAGAAAGACTGTTGGTGTTGAATATACGCCTATGGTGGGACATCACCTCATTGAACAACTATATTAGATGTAAAAGAATACCACGAGGTTTGCGAATAAAAAAGACACCAACATTTGGCTTTACCAATATGCAATTTGAGCAGGACTGGACTGATACTCTAAACCAATGTTCCTTAAAGCTAATGGAACTAATCATTCAGCAGAAGTCAAAAGAAAAGGAGCAATTAATGTTGGAAATAAACCTTTTGAGGAACAACTTGAAGCCATTTACTAAAATGGATCAATTTATAAAAAACGACAAAACCCTGCTGACTAATATTGAGACCATAGAGGACACAATAAGTGACAAAAAACACAGCAAGTTCGAACAAGACCGTGTAGATTATATAAAAGGACAAATTTATTGTTGGCAGAAACCTCAAACAAGAGAGAATGTGGGATCCAATACAGCAAGGGGGTTTAAACCTCAATCCAAAGGATGGTCTAAAAGCAACCCTAATAAGTCTATCTTAAAGGGAAGATCAGCTGACAACTCAGGTGCGGAGTCAGACTACTCAGAGTGCGAATTGAGATCTCACTCTGTATCTTTTGAAGGTTCTACTGAGAGTGTACGGGATAACCATGGGAGATCTAGGAGCGACAGCAGGTCATCCATCACATCTAATGGGGCCAGATCAAAAAATCAGGAACAGGCTCCCTCTTCGTCTTCTTTTTTATCCACAGGAACACGATCACGCCGCGAACCAGACGATCGCGGAGAAAACGTGGAAACTCGCGGGAGACCAAAAAGAAAGAAGTACACATAGATGAGTGTGATAATAACGTCATTAATCTCTCAGGAGTGGAACTCTCCCATGCACAATTATCTCTACTAAATAAGGGACTGGGTTTTGCCCCGGTTCAGGACTTCCACTTGTTCCAGACTGTGATTGACCTCCAAAGGTTTACTCGCAAATTATCCTTAAAAAAGTTTTTTATATCAAGAGGACATTTTCAAACTAATAACTTGTCTGACTCTGATAATGATGTTGTATTACCCAATACTGATGATGAACTACCTAATATTGTTACTAATGATGCATTAACTAATATTTCTCTTGATACCTTTCAGGAAACCTGTGTATTATCAGACTTGGACGCATTACTTGAGCAGCAAGGCGAAGAAATCAATGCTTTCTCCCAACCTTTCTTTGGCACCCACTCCTCAGGATTTAAAAAGAAGTCTATCTTCTGCCCCAATGCCAATAGGGGGCCTTTCATTACGGCATTTGAAAGGTTGGTAGAAAGAGACCTTCAAATTTTATCTAAAGGTTTCTCCTGCTCATCTATGCATGCCAATAACCTGACATACACGGAGATTCATGAACTAGGCACCTTGAAGCATAACAAAGACATCATGTTTAGAAATGCTGATAAAGGTGGAGCCCTTGTGGTTTTATCCACCCTACAATACAAACAGGAGGCATTACGGCAGCTAGGGAATCCGGATCAGTATAAACTTCTTAAAAAGGATCCAACACAGGACTTTATTAGTCAACTAGATGAAATTATTGAATTTGGAAAGATACTTTGTACATTAGACAAACATGAGATTGAATTTTTGAGAAGTCCACATCCCGTGATTCCGGTATTCCACCATCTCCCAAAGATCCATAAGTCACTGGTCGACCCTCCTGGTCGTCCTATAGTGGCAGGTATTGGATCTTTGGGAGATGGGTTATCGCGGTATGTGGACTCTTATCTCAAACCATTGGTACTGGCATTACCTTCATTCATTAAGGATTCCACGGACCTCATGGTAGATGTAAAGGATCTGGTCTGGAAAAAAGAATACAGATGGGTCACCCTTGACGTGATCTCTCTGTATTCCATCATTAATCACGATCACGGGTTATTAGCTATCACGCACTTTTTAAATTTATCACATCTGTCCACTTCACTTTGCACTTTTCTATTAGAATCTATTAAATTTTTATTAACTCACAATTATTTCTTATTTGATTCACGTTTTTATTTACAATTATTAGGCACTGCAATGGGCACAAGTTTTGCACCATCATATGCAAACTTATTCATGGGGTTATGGGAAGCACAATATATATATCACAGTAATAATTCTTATCGTTCACAAATTATTGACTATAAAAGATTCATCGACGATCTCATTATTATATGGGACGGCGATGAATCATCACTTGTAGCATTTATAAACACACTTAATATCAATAATGTTAATATCAAATTCACTTATGAACAAAATATAAATTGCATCAATTATCTGGACCTGCTCCTTTACATAGACCATGACATGCTAATCCAAACTGACATATTTCGCAAGCCAAACTCCCGAAACACACTACTGTCAGCCAAAAGTTGTCATCCACAATCTTTAATCAAAAGTATTCCGAGGGCCCAATTTGTAAGGTTGAGACGGATATGTTCTGATGACGAGAATTTCTCTTTGCAGTCACAAGCACTATTTGAGAGATTCCAAGCCAGGGGTTACAAATATACAGATATCCAGACAGCATACGAGTACGCTATGACTTTGGATCGCCCTGGAATCCTCGATAAAAAGAAAAAAGACAAACATCATAAGGGGTACATACAATCTAAGAGCAAGTATAGTGATATGAGTCCATTATTCATCACGACATATAGTCGCCAATCCAAGCTTATATGCGACATTGTGCATAAACATTGGCACACCTTGTGCCTAGATAAGGATATTGCTGAGTTTACCTTGAAGGGACCAAAATGTTCATTCCGTAGGGCTAAGACACTAGCATCACACCTCTCGCCAAGTCACTTTCAAACTAAAACTGATCTTAAAAGAATTGGTAGTATTCCTAAAGGTTTTTATGCATGTGGAAATTGTTCCATGTGTAAATATGTTCATAGTACAAAATTTGTCCAAACTGACATCAATGGAAAAAAATATTTTATTAAAGAATTTTTGAATTGTAATACATCCTACACCATTTATCTTTTGAGATGTGGTTGCAAAAAATTATATGTGGGACGAACCATTCGGCCAGTCAAGACCCGCATTGCCGAGCATGTCAGGCTTATTAAAAAGAATGATGTGTCTCATCCAGTTCCCAGACACTTCTCCAGATGCCCTAAAGGGGGAATAGCCAACTTTTCCTATATGGCAATTGAACATATCCCTTGTATCGCTAGAGGAGGCCATAGAGAGGGGGTATTAAATAAACAGTAAATGTATTGGGTGTACACTCTGAACACACTCCATCCGGCCGGCATCAATCAGGAGTGGGAACTGAAACACTTCCTGATGGGGTAATGGCTAAGTTTTGGGGTGGGTTCACAGTGTTCACCCAATTACATTGTGATCTGGGAGGTGACATATTAAGTTACTGTCTGTCATGCGGTTGCCACTGTATTCATGGATATGAATTATGTGAATAAATTGATAAAATGTTTATATCCCTTTAAAGTGAATCTTGATACTGAAAATGCTTTATAAGTACAAAAAAGATTTTATAAGTACTAGATATATGAAATCCTTTGTTATACATCTGTATACTTCCATTAATTGATATAGCTTTATATAATAATAATGATGCTGGTAACTTAAAACATCAGTAGTTGTGTTTTTAAATTTATCCATTATATGTTCTGTTTTGTTTTTAAGATTTTTCATGTGTATGTTGTAAATACCTTGTTGTGCAGCCATTGCTATGGGGATTGTTGGGGAGATAGTTATCCACTTTAATGATTAATCTACCACAGGTGAGGTTTAAATACGTTCCCTGTTTCTATTGGTGGCATACACTCACCACTCCCTATATCTATTTGGCTGCCATACACTATCAGCACTCTTTGAAAAAGTCCATAGCCTGGACGAAACATGTTAGAGTGGTTGCCTGATGTTTGCTGCTAGCGATCAATAAAGTTTTTTTAGACATCCATGCGTTGGCTGCTGAAGTTGCTGTGAACCACGGACCATCTTACCCCCTTCTGCCTGTACACATAGGATGGAGGGGGAGGGGAATGAAACAGATAACGAACTAAAAAGAATAGAGGAAGAAACAAGGGATTATGGAGGTAGAATGGGGGCAAGTGTGAGTTTGACAAGCAGCGAGAAGGTAAATACAGATAATACTAGAAAACTTCTAAAGAGTAAACAAAGTTGGCGCAGGAAGGAAGGAGCAGATAATATACAGTAATTGTACAGGCTGAAAAAAAACCTTAAATGCATGCTTGCTAATGCAAGAAGCCTGACAGATAAAATGAGGGCGCTTGAATTAATAGCTGCAAGGGAGCAGTATGATATCATAGGCATTACGGAAACATGGTGGGATGAAACTCATGACTGGACAATTAATTTAGAGGGTTATTCATTTTTTCGGAAGGATCGAGCAAATACGAGGAGGAGTATGGTTATATGCTAAACCGCATCTAAAAGCTATTATATGGGAAGATGTTTATGGAATGAATGATGAAAATGTAGACACCTTGTGGATAGAAATTAGCAGTGGAGGTAAAAGTACAAAGAAAATGTTTGTGGGAATATGCTATAAACCACCAAATATCTGTGAGATTGAGGAAGCTAAAATACTTTTGCAAATGCAGAAGGCATCAAAACTAGGTCATGTTTGCACAATGGGTGATTTTAATTATCCAGACATAGACTGGGGCAATGAGATTAGCATTACAGCAAATTGAAACGGTTTTTGGGGGTGCTTAATGACAATTATATGACCCAAATTATTGAGGAACCAACCAGGAGAGAGGCAATAATGGATTTGGTAATATCAAACAATGTAGAAGTAATAGCAAATATTCAAGTCCTGGAACATTTGGGTAACAGTGATCATAACATGGTCTCATTTGAAATAAATGATCAAAAAACAGATTACTTGGGTTCAACAAAGACCGTAAACTTTAGAAAGGCAGATTTTAATAAACTGAGGACTAATCTTCAAGTAATATAATGGGATGATGCTTTTGCAGGGAAAAATGTAGAAGATAAATGGGCAGACTTTAAAACATTGTTAGAAAATCAAACTTATCAGTGTATACTCGTGGGTAATAAGTATGTAACGGGTATTCCACCCCACCCAATCGCATATATAGTGTGGGTGAGTAGAACATGCAGTGTTATCGGTGTGGTGCGTATACCTGTAGGCTCACAGGAGGGCTGAGCTTCCGCCACTGGGAACCTGGGGCAATTATACTAGGGGTAACCACTTACTCAATAGGTGCAGCGCCTCCACCTGCGATGGCTCCCACCAGAGAGGGAGTGGATCCTCGCAGGACAAACTCAATGATCACATACACAATGGGGTATAATAACTAAGGACTTTACTAACATGTAATACGACACATCACATTCATAATATAACCTGTGTCCCTCTCAGGAGGAGACACTAACCGTGACGTCTCGCAGGACGATTCCCCAACACTAGGTGATCCCACCCAGTGTCCAAAGAACCCCACCCAATGTCCCGCACTCTTGCAGAGAATCAATGGGTGACTGCGCAGTCACTATTAAGCTAAGGGCCCGGTGGTGCACTTAGAACTGTAGATACCTGCCGAGCACTCCGGTGCTCGGGTCAGCAACGCTTCACAAAGGGTCAGACGCGTGATGAATCCGTCTGATCCTATCCTGGCGATATTCTCTGTGACCCCAACGTGGGTCCGAACTCCTTCACTGGAACCGCAGCATCCGCTGAGTCCCTTTCTAACGATACAGCAACGTGACACACCCTGCACTACAGGCCGTCCCTATAGCACAGCATCCTTAAGTGGCTTAAGGGTCACTCTCCTAGGGCCTTCGGGGTTGCCTATCCTATATAGATAGGTCTTGTACCCACCCTACTCATAATACGGGCCCTGGGCCATGGATCCCCGGACTGGTTACCGCTATGAACCCCCCCCAGTTGCCTCGTACTACGCGCAACGCCGCCCTGGGCTATGGCTCCCCGGATTGGTTACCGCTATGAAACCCCCCCAGTGGCCTCGCCACTCGCAACACGGACCCTGGGCTATGGCTCCCCGGACTGGTTACCGCTATGAACCCCCCAGCTGTCTCGTGCCACTAATTCACAACAGGACCCTGGGCTATGGCTCCCCGGATTGGTTACCGCTATGAAACCCCCCAGCTGTCCCTATCTTCCCTTCTGTTCCCCAGTGCCAACTAAAGTAAGTGACAGGTTCCCTATCCTGAGGGCTGTCCCTGGCAACACTCACACTACTGGGGGACTCAGGGCCTTACTGGGCCAAGGGGGTGCTGGCCTAGTACAGGGAGTCCCTCGCTCCTGTACCCTACCTCCTTCCCTTGACTGCTCCTTCCTCTGACTGACAACGTAGCTGCAAGCCCGCCAAATGTATCCACTTGCTCTCCTGGCAGTCCTGCAGCCCTATTGGCTCCTATCAGGCACCTGGTGCCTGTCTCCCTATGCCTCCTGGGAATTGTAGTCCCGAGGCCCTTACTATAACATTGGGGCCGCGTGCGCGCCTTCCCTGTGCTTACACTAACCCCTAATGGCCGCCGCAATCTCTCCCTACCTCTCGCGCGACTCTCCTGGCATGCGCGACTATCTCGGGCCGCCGGGGACTCTCTGCGCATGCGCGAACCGGCGCAACATGGCGGCGCCCTGTGCAAGAGCCGCCGGAGATCTCCTGCACTCCGGCGAGCTCCCTCCTCGGCCCCCACCCTCCTGAATGGCCGTCGGGTCTGGCGCTGGCCTCCGGCAGCACCCGGCATCTCTCCTGGCCACGGAGGCGCCCTAGGAGGACGAAGGGGAAAACAGGTGACCTGGCTACACTCTCCCCCTGGTGAAATACCCAACGCCCTCGCTTGGGGAACGACATCACATGGCACAATTTTACACAGTGAAAAATGGCATGGCATAACCCGTACACTTAACAGATCGGCTGCAACATCCATGAAACCTGGCACATTTTCACACAATGAAAAATTACATGGCATATCACACCCACTATTACCCGAGGCCAGCTGAGTATCAGCTGCTTGCTGAGACCATTTGTGGGGTGCCCCTAACTGATCAGATGGGGGTACCTCACTTTTGCGTCCGTGAGCCTCCCCGGGGTGAATCTCTCGGAAAGCACACTCTGGCGTAACAGTCACTGCTTCAGTGCTATTTCCTCCCCCTGGTGGAAGGAATAGCGCAGTGTCCTTCACACCAAACTTTACTTGATCATCCATGGCCTGGAAGCAGCAGGCCAGGCGGCCAGGACCTTTCCCTCGGTCCACTACGTGACGAATGGGCCGCTTCTTCTTGGGCGCAAAGGAGGCAACTTCTACCAGCTCCTTTGCCACATAGTCCTTGTCCCTACATACGTGCTCAGCTTCCACTGAGAAGCGAGAACTGGACACTGTCTCTTTACTCAAAGTCTCTGCTTCACCTGGCAGGGGGTAAAGAGTAGACACCTTACCCCTGCGGTGATTCTCGGTGGCCAACAGGTCCTCGGGGACGCTGTCAGTTCCCACCTCGGCTGTCTCGGGACCTGCCTCCTGTACTTCTGGGGCGGTCCACTTGCTGTCCTTAAACTCGGGAGCGTTGGATCCCAGTCCTGGGACCATTTGGGTTGGAGCGCACGGGCTCTCACTCAGATCAGGAACCGTAACTCTGGCCTGTTGCACGGCCACCTCCATCGGAGCCTGTGGGGAGCAAGGGGGTTCCTTACCACTCTGCTGGCTTGCGATGGGTTTCTCTTCTTCTGGAACGATAGGCAGTGGGTACTGGTCCACTCGCACTGCAGGACAGCTATCTTCTAGGGGGGACACCTCCGCCAGGACGCGATGTCGAGTGGAGCCATTCGCCCAGGTGTCCAGACTTAAGAAGCTATCGTGCTCCGCGGTCACCTGGAGGCTCACACCCAACACCCCTGGGGCAGTCAACTCACCCTGGTCGTCGTCAACAGGTACTGATCCCAAGCCTGGGACCGATGGTACCTCTGTAGGCCGGACTGGCCGTGGTAGGGCACACGGGCCCACAGCAGGCTCTGTATGCTGTGATTCCTCTGTCTCCTCTGCTGGTTCGGCATGCTGGGGAACAATAGACTTCAATAACCCCACCCCGCAACACTCACAGGCAGACCACCATGTCAAGGTCTCTCTAGAACAGTCACAAGTGGGGCTAAAACACTGTATGCCCATTTCTCCTTCCACCTCGATGGTCCTGAAGTCGAGGGGTCCCTGAGCCACATTGGCTCCCTGAGCGTGGGCTTCTTGCAGGCAGGAGCACATAAAGAGAAGAGAATCTACTCCGGGCGCGCTCCAGACCACATACGCATTAGGGTGTATCCCCTTACAGTCTATCTCTGTTTCCTGCTCACTGTGCTCACTCCCCCTGGTGGAATGTAAAGGAGGGGTGTGCTCTATCACTGAGTGGCTCTGTCTCTGCACTGAGTCACTCACATTACGGGGGCGGGGCTCTGGTTTTCCCGCCAGTCCCGGAGGGTTTTCTGCAACCCTTTTCTGAGCAGCCTGGCAGTCAGAAGCACGTGTGTCATTTTGAGTTGGCGGGAGCCGCCATGTTAGGTGGGACTCACTGTTAGCATTCCCTGCTGCAGGAGCCTCCATTTTAACTACAGTCCTGTCAACTACACTGCAGCTTTTTGCATAGATCATGAGACAGTCCCCTGCGGAAGACTCGGGGAGTGTTAATACATGGGGAACAGTCTCTAGGCATATGTCATGCGTGGTGAACAGGAGATAGGTAATCCCCCGGCCGTCAGTATCCAGCCTTAAGTCTGTCACCCGGGCAGTGGCCAATTCCGGGCAAGTTCTTACTTGGGCGCGCATAGTGGACAATTGCGTATCATGGGATACTCCGGCCACTACAAACACGCGCCTTGGGGATAATTGCCGCGCTAAGGCCCAGTCATCGACGTCTTGCGGTGACGGCACCGCCATGATGAAAAATATGAATGGGACAATTTGAAAAATTGCAAACAGGGCACCCCAGGTCTATCTCAGCAGCGCCTCCAAATGTAACGGGTATTCCACCCCACCCAATCGCATATATAGTGTGGGTGAGTAGAACATGCAGTGTTATCGGTGTGGTGCGTATACCTGTAGGCTCACAGGAGGGCTGAGCTTCCGCCACTGGGAACCTGGGGCAATTATACTAGGGGTAACCACTTACTCAATAGGTGCAGCGCCTCCACCTGCGATGGCTCCCACCAGAGAGGGAGTGGATCCTCGCAGGACAAACTCAATGATCACATACACAATGGGGTATAATAACTAAGGACTTTACTAACATGTAATACGACACATCACATTCATAATATAACCTGTGTCCCTCTCAGGAGGAGACACTAACCGTGACGTCTCGCAGGACGATTCCCCAACACTAGGTGATCCCACCCAGTGTCCAAAGAACCCCACCCAATGTCCCGCACTCTTGCAGAGAATCAATGGGTGACTGCGCAGTCACTATTAAGCTAAGGGCCCGGTGGTGCACTTAGAACTGTAGATACCTGCCGAGCACTCCGGTGCTCGGGTCAGCAACGCTTCACAAAGGGTCAGACGCGTGATGAATCCGTCTGATCCTATCCTGGCGATATTCTCTGTGACCCCAACGTGGGTCCGAACTCCTTCACTGGAACCGCAGCATCCGCTGAGTCCCTTTCTAACGATACAGCAACGTGACACACCCTGCACTACAGGCCGTCCCTATAGCACAGCATCCTTAAGTGGCTTAAGGGTCACTCTCCTAGGGCCTTCGGGGTTGCCTATCCTATATAGATAGGTCTTGTACCCACCCTACTCATAATACGGGCCCTGGGCCATGGATCCCCGGACTGGTTACCGCTATGAACCCCCCCCAGTTGCCTCGTACTACGCGCAACGCCGCCCTGGGCTATGGCTCCCCGGATTGGTTACCGCTATGAAACCCCCCCAGTGGCCTCGCCACTCGCAACACGGACCCTGGGCTATGGCTCCCCGGACTGGTTACCGCTATGAACCCCCCAGCTGTCTCGTGCCACTAATTCACAACAGGACCCTGGGCTATGGCTCCCCGGATTGGTTACCGCTATGAAACCCCCCAGCTGTCCCTATCTTCCCTTCTGTTCCCCAGTGCCAACTAAAGTAAGTGACAGGTTCCCTATCCTGAGGGCTGTCCCTGGCAACACTCACACTACTGGGGGACTCAGGGCCTTACTGGGCCAAGGGGGTGCTGGCCTAGTACAGGGAGTCCCTCGCTCCTGTACCCTACCTCCTTCCCTTGACTGCTCCTTCCTCTGACTGACAACGTAGCTGCAAGCCCGCCAAATGTATCCACTTGCTCTCCTGGCAGTCCTGCAGCCCTATTGGCTCCTATCAGGCACCTGGTGCCTGTCTCCCTATGCCTCCTGGGAATTGTAGTCCCGAGGCCCTTACTATAACATTGGGGCCGCGTGCGCGCCTTCCCTGTGCTTACACTAACCCTAATGGCCGCCGCAATCTCTCCCTACCTCTCGCGCGACTCTCCTGGCATGCGCGACTATCTCGGGCCGCCGGGGACTCTCTGCGCATGCGCGAACCGGCGCAACATGGCGGCGCCCTGTGCAAGAGCCGCCGGAGATCTCCTGCACTCCGGCGAGCTCCCTCCTCGGCCCCCACCCTCCTGAATGGCCGTCGGGTCTGGCGCTGGCCTCCGGCAGCACCCGGCATCTCTCCTGGCCACGGAGGCGCCCTAGGAGGACGAAGGGGAAAACAGGTGACCTGGCTACAAGTATAAAAGAAATAAGTCAAAACCAATGTGGCTAAGTAAACAGGGAGGGGAGGAAATGGAAAAGAAGAGGCAGGCGTTTAGATTCTTTAAGTCAGAAGAGCAAAAGGGCAATCAGATTAGCAAAAATGGATAATGAAAAAAAGATTGCAATAGAAATTAAAAACAATCCTAAAAAGTTATTTAAGTACCTTAATAACAAAAAATTGAGGAAAGAATATATAGGACCTTTTCAGTGTGAGATGGGCCGGCAGACTATTGGAGATAAGGGAAAAGCAGAGGTATTTAAAAAATGCTTTGCCTCTGGGTTTACCAGGGAAGAATCAATTTCAATTGTAGTGCCGCAGGAGGAAGCCACAACCTCCATATTAATGAACAATTGATTAACTGAGGAAGAAGTTCATAGACAGCTTGAAAAAAAAAAGTTAAGTTAATAAGGCACCTGGCCCTGATGGCATACATCCAAAAGTTCTCAAGGAGTTAAGTTCAGTAATAGCCAAACCATTTCATTTAATATTCAAGGACTCCATTTCCACAAGCTCAGTACTACAAGATTGGCGTAAAGCAGATGTGGTGCCTATATTAAAAAAGGGAGCTAGATCACAACCGGGAAATTACAGACCTGTAAGCCTGACTTCAATAGTGGGGAAACTACTTGAAGGTTTAATACGGGATAATATTCAGGAATACCTAATGGAAAACAAAATTATTAGTAATAGTCAGCATGGATTTATGAAGGATACAGCATGCCAAACTGACCTTATTTGTTTCTTTGAGCAGGTGAGATTTTGCAAAGGCTTTTGATATGGTTCCACACAAGAGGTTGTTGTACAAAATAAAGCAAATTGGACTCCGTAAAAATATAGCCTTATATTAATTTAACCCTAAACGGTCTCCATTAGCATACCTCTGCACACATCTCTTACAGGGATAATTTCTTAAATTGTATTATTAACACTGTTCAATATAAGAAGAGGCCAGCTATAAATTATACCGTCTTATCCAATGTACATATTTCCAAATCTTCCCTCACAAGAAAACAACAATCCCAACACAAATATGTATGCATTTGCAGATGTACTGGTTCTTGTACCCCAATAACTGTCACTAATAGCCCAGAACATCCTTTCAGGGATAGTAAACCCTAGTAATGGCAGACAATTATAACAAAATAAAAGACTTTATTGACTGTCTATGAAGTTATTCTTTCTGCAACTCAAAGGTGGTTGTCATGGAAATGGTACTCTGCCCAGCAACCCCAGACACACCAAATACAGATCTTATACTTCTATTAAATATAGAGAAAGGGGGGGGGGGGGGGGACTGGGCGCTTCTTAAACAGATGTGAATAGTGTATGACAAAGTATTATAAATATAACAACAAAGTGAAAAACTTCAAATGTGAAATAAATTTAAATATCCTTCACCAGCCCCTAGTGAAAAATATCAATAAAAGGTACAAAATTAAGTATAGCTGCTCAACCCCCTCAAATGGGACTGGTCTGTGTCCCAGTGGTATACGATTTCTTTTCTTCTGTGGGAGGAGGAGCGCTTGTAGTGTCCAGTGGTATATAAAATATAAAAAAGACAGTGATAGTGCAGATAGTATAAACTAGTGATAAATCAGTCTGTAAGCTCTGATAAGGTTGCACTCACAAAACTCCTGATGTTAGAGACATGTCAGAGACTCTTCTCTCTCTGACTGGAGCCCTTTGGAAGATGAATATCACAGGAAACCCCTCAGTGTGTATCGTTGGTTGTGATCGAAAAATAATGTGAGAGAAATGCCACAATAGTGTATACTGTTTGACCAAGTATATTAAAACAAGTACAAAATAAGAGTAATCTCACTCACATTTTCAATTAACAAACATGTGTTGGAGAGAACCGCCGACGGGATGGGAGACTTTGCCAGCTTAGGCTTCCACGCGTCTCACTTGCGCCTCGTCCTCTAATTCCGCATACGTCACTACCGGACGTCATCACAGGTAAGGGAGGAAGAGGTAAGGGCGGAAGAGTGTCTTGCCTTGGAATTCAGTTCTGGTTGCCCGTCTCACCAAACTCCTGTCCTCTCAGAAGAGATGACTCAATGCGTTTCACTCTTGCTTCTTCAGGACGCCAGAGCTGAATTGGGTGGAGTACCAGGTCCGGAGAACAAGGGACTGGGGAAGACGCTGCTGGTAGGTGCATTTCCCATTGTCCGATTCATATTTCCCGCTTGCCCGGCTTTTTGAGCCGGCTTGGCATGCCCCTCCTCTGATGTCAGCAGCCAGACGATCCCCCATTCTGATTGGCTGTCTGAGGTACGATCCGTACTCTGATTGGTCGCCAGTCAGTCTTCCATATTAAAGATAGCTCAGATGGGCTACGTAAGGAGACTAGCCGATCAGAGAACCAGACGATCTGCGGCTTGAGTCGATGTAGCAAAGACGGACTTTTCATAGTTGCTCTGCTGCGAATAGCAGAGCAACGGGTTTCATTTTTGGAGCTAGGAAAGCCTGCCCAGCTGAGGCTAAGTCAGATGCGAGGGCCAAGTTCTGAAAATAGAGCGTAACGGTCGTGGTTGGGTTTTCTCCCCAACAAAAGTACCACGAAGCCCGGGTCAGCCTTACGAAGCAGACTCCCTGCACCTATTTGAGGCTAGTTTTTGACCCCAGACCCCCGGTAAGTGTGTATTCTTCCTGTTTTTGTATATTCATTGTGTGTACGTGGGTTTCACCTGAATAAACCTAATTTATTCCACTACCTTATTTTTGCCTGGTGAATGATCCAAGAAGGAGATATAATATGAAAAAAAAGAGCCTCCAAGAGCAACGGAGACGCGGTCTCACAAAAAACCTTCGACGGCCGTTTCGCTCATTGGCTTCTACCAGGAGAATCATTTTCACGGTGGAAGCTGATATATTAGCTTTATCTTTACTATGCAGTCAAGACCCATATTCCAGATGGAAATATAGGTGCAAAATAGCGCTCATGCAAACAATGATAATTTAGAAACCTGTGATATAAAGTCCAAAAGGTAGTCCTGGAGCTGCCCAAAGAAGTTAATCTGGTATCTCCTAACCAGACTTGGAATTGTAGAAGAAAAAAACCTCCTGTGGCGCTGAGGCAAGGATAAGGATGGGATAGTAGACAGAGTTCCTCTCTTGATTGATTACCTCAAGAAAAAATGACAAAACATGCAGACAACACTGCAATAGTGCATTACCCAGGGACAACAAGGATTATAAATAAAGAGAGCAGTTTAATATGAGACAATTGAACCATACAATATAAAAAAATACATTATAAAACACAATGATTCCAATAAAAAACTTTTCTGTGCCTCTGCACTTGAACAATGAATCCTGAAACTTGCTCCGCCTTAATAAAAATTAGAATCCTACTCACCAAAAGTGACTAGGACATGCGCATTTGTTTAAGGGTCTTTTCGCCAGGTGAACCTCTTGCCGTGGGGTGAATTACGCCAGTCAATGAAGGAGGATCACCTTCTATGCTCGGAGTCTGCTTGCTGCCAGAGTCTTTATTTATAATCCTTGTTGTCCCTGGGTAATGCACTATTGCAGTGTTGTCTGCATGTTTTGTCATTTTTCTTGAGGTAATCAATCAATCAAGAGAATAACTCTGTCTACAATCCCATCCTTATCCTTGCCTCAGCGCCACAGGAGGTTTTTTTCTTCTACAAGACCCAAATTCCAACCTCAGGTTTTAAACAGCAACTGGAGGATACTTAAGAGCCGATGATTATTATACTAGTTTTTTGCTGATTTACTTATACCAAGTATCATTTATATTTTTGTATCATTATAACTGGACATTAGCCTATATACATATTTTTTCGGATTTTTATTACTGGATTTTCGATGGACATTTGATCAGGATAATATTATTTATTTTTTCTATAACTTTTTTCATTTGTTTGAGACTGTACTGCACCTAATCGTATATTATACTGCTGGGTTGTCTCAATTGGATACTCCTACTTATACTGCTTGTTTGTCTTTTTCATCTGCAAACAATAATATTTCTAATTTATTGTGGCTGTTTTGTTCCATCATAATTAGACAGCTAGGCAGACATCTGCTTAATGTGGGCGGTTTTATTCCTCCCAGGTTTATAGCAGTGCTATAAAGGAATATTAGTTACAATTTAATATTATATGTTAAATTTCTTTAGGTAAACACTATATTATTTTTCTTGGTATATTTATTATTCTTTAAACTTGTTTCAGTAGGGTATTACTTATATAGATTGTAGCTTCTGACTTACTTTTCTCTTTTTGAACTTGGTTTTCAGTATTTATTTCGGAGGTTAGGGGCATCATCTTTTCTACTTATTTTTTTATCTGTTTGTCTTTTCTATGATTTCTAATAAAGTCCATTTAGCTATTTATATATTTTTGTGTGTATTTTGAGTGCTATTTAGAGGACTAGCTTTTCTCTCTTCTTGTATAAATAGGCAATATGATATCGTGGTCAGAAGAAAACACAGGCAGCACTCCAAAGGGTGGTCAAATAATTATATTTGTAGTTTTAACAAGACACCATACATATATATATATATATATATATATATATATATATATATATATATATATATAAGCAATACGATACCGTTTGAGCGAATATCAGAGGCAGCACTCCACAAAGTTGTCAAAAAAGTTTTGTATTTAGTGAGACATAGTAACCAGTTACTATGTCTCACTAAATACAAAACTTTTTTGACAACTTTGTGGAGTGCTGCCTCTGATATTCGCTCAAACGGTATTGTATTGCTTATTTGATTTATATAGGATTTGCACCCACCTTTATCTACCTGACGGAGTGCCTTGTTCTCATCTATTCACTATATATATATATATATATATTATATTGTATTGTATGTCTTTATTTATATAGCGCCATTAATGTACATAGCTCTTCACAGTAGTAATACATGTGGTAATCGAATAAATAACAGATAATATAAATAACAGATCATGGGAATAAGGGCTTTAGACAAACATAACATTAAGGAAGAGGAGTCCCTGCCCCGAGGAGCTTACAATCTAATTGGTAGGTAGGGAGAACGTACAGAGACAGTAGGAGGGAGTTCTGGTAAGTGCGTCTGCAGGGGGCCAAGCTTTATGTATCATGTGTTCAGAATAGCCACAGTGCTATTCGTATGCTTCTTTAAGCAAGTGTGTCTTAAGGTGGGTCTTAAAGGTGGATAGAGAGGGTGCTAGTCGGGTACTGAGGGGAAGGGCATTCCAGAGGTGTGGGGCAGTCAGTGAAAAAGGTTTAAGGCGGGAGAGGGCTTTAGATAAAAAGGGGGTAGAAAGAAGACATCCTTGAGCAGAACGCAAGAGTCGGGGTGGTGCATAGCGAGAAATTAGGGCTGAGATGTAAGGAGGGGCAGAAGAGTGTAAAGCTTTAAAAGTGAGGAGAAGAATGGAGTGTGAGATGCGGGATTTGATTGGAAGCCAGGAGAGGGATTTCAGGAGGGGAGATGCTGAGACAGATCTAGGAAAGAGTAGAGTGATTCTGGCAGCAGCATTTAGGATAGATTGTAGGGGAGACAGGTGAGAGGCAGGAAGGCCGGACAGCAGGAGGTTACAGTAATCAAGACGGAAGAGAATGAGGGCCTGAGTCAGAGTTTTAGCAGTCGAGCAACAGAGGAAAGGGCGTATCTTTGTTATATTGCGGAGGAAAAAGCGACAAGTTTTAAAAATGTTTTGAATGTGAGGGGCGAATGTAAGAGAGGAGTCGAGTGTGACCCCTAGGCAGCGTGCTTGGGCTACTGGGTGGATGATCGTAGTTCCAACAGTAATGTGGAAGGAGGTAGTAGGGCCAGGTTTGGGAGGAAGTATGAGGAGCTCTGTTTTAGCCATGTTGAGTTTAAGGCGACGGAGGGCCATCCAGGATGATATAGCAGAGAGACATTCAGAAACTTTGGTCTGTATAGCAGGTGTAAGGTCAGGTGTTGAAAAGTATATTTGTGTGTCGTCAGCATAGAGGTGATATTTAAACCCAAAAGATGTTATTAGGTCACCTAGAGAGAGTGTGTACAGAGAAAAGAGAAGAGGTCCCAGGACAGAGCCCTGGGGTACCCCCACAGAGAGATCAATAGAGGAGGAGGAGGTGTTAGCAGAAGAGACACTGAAAGTACGATGGGAGAGGTAGGATGAGATCCAGGATAGAGCTTTGTTCCGAATACCAAGAGTATGGAGAATGTGAAGGAGAAGAGGGTGGTCCACGGTGTCAAATGCTGCAGAGAGGTCGAGTAATATGAGCAGAGTGTAATGACCTCTGTCTTTGGCAGCATGGAGGTCATCAGTTATTTTAGTGAGGGCTGTTTCCGTGGAGTGAGCAGTGCGGAAGCCAGATTGTAGAGGGTCTAGGAGAGAATAGGTGTTGAGAAAATGGAGCAAGCGAGAGAATACAAGACGTTCAAGGAGTTTAGAGGCAAAAGGCAGGAGGGAGACAGGTCGATAGTTAGAAAGACAGGTAGGGTCAAGCTTGCTGTTTTTGAGTAATGGCATGACTGTTGCATGTTTGAAGGAGGATGGAAAGGTTCCAGAGCAGAGGGAGGAGTTAAAAATGTGTGTGAGCATAGGGATTATAGGTTTTAGAGGTTTTAGGAGATGGGAGGGAATGGGGTCAAGAGGGCAAGTGGTAGAGGGAGAAGTGGCGATCAACAGCGACACATCCTCCTCTGAGACAGTGGAAAAAGAGTCAAGGAAGGCAGGAGGAGAGTTAGGAAGAGGTGTAGGATGGGAAGAAGAAACAGAGGGGATGTTCTGACGTATGGATTCCACCTTTTATATATATATATATATATACACACACAAATAGATTTTACCAGATGGGGGTCCGGGGAAAAACGCACGTCCCTGAGGAAGGTCACACTTTGATGACCGAAACGTTGGATGCAGTGCCATGTATTTCTATTAAATACAACATTTCTGGATTTCCCTGGCTGTGTGCTGTCTCGTTTTTTCCCGGACCCCCATCTGGTAAAATCTATTTGTGTATGTGCATATACTGTATGGGACAAGCATCAGTGGATTATCTGTTTACAGTGTACCAACTGCCCTTTTCTTCTTGTATATACATGTAACGGCTGGACCCCCCTTGTCTGACCCACCCAATCTCACATTGGCCCGTGTGGTCTAACCGGTCCCCATTACAAGGTCGTGTGTGGTGGTGCACCTGCAAGTAACAGGACTCCTGAGTCTCCCGCTTGGTGTTATTAGAGGATATCATCAGGACAGGTAGCTGAGGTAGTGGGTACGAGTCCAACTTACTTCACGTGCAGCGCCTCCACCTCATCAGGATCTATGCTTCCGCAGGGAGATGGTCCTGGTGAGGAACTCCTTCTCGGTGGTGACTGCCACTGTTGAGTAATCTCACACTCACACAGTGGGGGTTTCTTTGAACAAGGCATCTTTATTATAGATTTGGATGTAGCAGACTGCCCCATGCAGCTGCCGGCTCTAGCCGCACATCTCTCCGTGCTGTCCCTTTGCCAGATACGCCCTCCCGTATTGAAGTGGGATTCCCTTTCTCCTAGGGAGATCACCACTGCGCCAGGTCCCTGGACACAGTGTGGCTTAGACAGACTTGATTGGTCACTCTGCTACCGCTAGTTACAGCACTAGGGTCACAAAAGTATTCCTCCAATCCCTTATGCAGGAAGATACATTCTACCAGATGCTTCTCTGCCAACCTTGCAACAACACTAACTGACAGTGTTGTGCCCTTTATACCTCAGGGGGCAGGCGCATCTCTGAGGTCACTATCCAGGGACTCAGAGCATACAGCCACTCCCTTCCTTACACAGGGCACCACACCAGGGTGTGAGGGAAAACCTCCATAACTACTGTTGGCAGGCCTGTACTTACCAGGACTTACTGCCAACAGGGAAGATGTATGCAGTCATTATTATGCATGGCTACATACTCCCCCTGGTTAATACCCACCGTCCCGGCTGGGACCTAAATTTGGTGTACCTTGCGCCAGGAAACACTGCAAAAGAACACACAAATAACATAGCAAACATCATCATATTGACATAATAATGCAAGCCCATCTCACTCCTGACCAGCAGGGAGCGCTAAAGAAAACAGCAGACCACTCTATTGGTTAATCAATAATAATGTCGAGGATCTGGCTTCTTCACCTCCCGCCCCGCAGCATCATGCACAGTCACGCTGTATTCCCGTGGTATCCCTCGCTCATTGTAATACACCACTTTGTGCATGTACACTACCGACACACTTTATTGAAGTGTGGTCGGTACCGCAAGCCGGGAAATCTCCCGGCTTGCTAGTGGCCGCCCCTCGGCGTGCCGCGCGTCATAGACGCGCGGTCACGCGTCATCGGGAGCGTGCGCCCCCTGCACGCGTGTCCAGGGGCTCCCCGAGGGAGCCCTGGTGTCCCACGATCGCGGGACAGCGGCAGGGGATTCCGGGGGACCCGGCGGACCCGGCAGCGGTAGGGAGAGCGCCCCGATCGGAGGGCGCTCTTCCGCTGCTTCGGCGCGCGCCCGTCACACTCGGGCGCGCGCCAGGCTACTGCTGCGGCACAGAACGGGCAAATGCTCGAATAAACTGTGCCGCAGCAGTACACACTGCGTCCTATTTTCCAGACCCGCATAAGCTGGGACACCCTCTGCTCGGCCTGCATCCCTTTAATGGCTCCCCCTTTCTCTATGATATAGTGTTGGATATCATTTTTAAGCCATCTCTCCCTATTCTCCTCTATCTCTCTCATTAGAGGTTCCGGGACATACGGGTAATCAAGCCCATGTGACTTCCTGTATTTTGCCGCGATAGCCCGTTCAGCTCGGCAAGCCCTGGTTAGCTTACTTTCGCCAGCCGCCCCGGGTAACACCCAAGACAAGGGCTCATCGGTCTCTACCGGGTCATCCAACCCTGCGGACCCCTTAGGGATAATAAGGCCTGCCTGGATACGATCCCACCTTACCCTTAGGGCCCTAAGGTATGCCTCATCGTCAAAGTCACCGGCAGCCCACCAGTGATCAACCACCCCCTCCCTTTCTAGGATAAATCGGGTGCGGTCGAACCAGGCTAAATACCCCTCGTACAACGGGGCCCACCACCTAGTCTCCTTCCGTTCTTCGGAGCTAGGGTCTATAGACTCCTCTATGGACTCTTCATCAGGCCCACCAGAAGATACCCCGGACGTACCCTCAGATCGCTCGACAACTTTTTTATACTGTGAGGTGTTTCTAACTGTAATGCTTAGCACACTAGGGCAATCACTGGATACCGACACTTGTCGGGACATCCTCCCTCCGACCCATCATCCGAAGTTCCCAAGTCCAGGCTTCCAGTCCGATCATCGGAAGGACCCCGTGACTCCCCGGACAACCCTAAGCTAGAACTGGACCCGAATGAAATAGTGACGGGGACAGGGGCTTTAGCTAGGGCCTTGGGGCTAACCTGGGGTGTGGACGGGGTTTGGGGACGGGACCGAGCCGTAGGTATAGGCAGGGTTACGACCTGCTCCCCAGCAATACCTGTCTCGGCTTCGGCACAAAGTCTCTCTTTCTCACCGGCAGTTGGGCTCTTCACTCTCCGACTCGAGCGCCCATTCCGTCTGACAGGAGGTGAACGACTTCCGCTGCTCGACCGCAGAGGCGCGATCATCTCCCACTCGATGCCGCTCTGGTCATCCGGAATCACCTCCGCACACGCACGTGCTTCGACGCCATCTTGGGTTGGATCCCCAATCGGGATCTCTTCCTCCACGAGGACATCCGGCAACGCCCGTCTGCTGCGCGATCCAGTCTGGCTCTGGACTCGCTCTTCTTTCTCCTCCACCCCCTGGGTCTGCGACAGGCACTGTGTCATCTTAGTACCTCGCAGGGTCGGGGTGGATCGACCTCCTTCCGATCCACTAGTCACCACGGCAGTGGGACTCCGGCGATCGGGTGGTCGCGGTACTGGAGACACTCTACTCCGCGTCTCTACACCACGAGGAATGGCATCTCTCCATGGCGTACCAATAGTATGACAGTCTCTCTTTATGACCATCTTACTCGACAGCCTAGCACACTCCTCGTCCGAGGATTCTAACTTGCAATTCGGCCGAGGCATCCCAATAGGAGACCGGCGATGGGCTCCTCGGTGATCACCTCTCCGATGGCTGGGTTTCTCCGTCGGGAGCACCGAACCTGACTCCGACTCCGCGGGACCTGCACTCTCATTCCATAGTGCTCCCGGCTGCTCGTCGATCGGCATCGGGACATTTCCTGCTACTCCCACCGCTTGTACCGGTACAAAAGTGGTCATGGGCCACATGTACTGCAGTCCACAGTGGGGGCATCGGGCCTCGCTGCCCACGGCTCCGCCCGGCAGTCGGCACTGCAGGCAAAGACACGCCACAGTCTCCACACCCTCCACACGGATGATCAGGAAGCCTCCTGGAGCCGAGTAGGGATGAGTAGAGATCAACGGACCCTGGTCCACTTTATCAGCAACTGCAGCCATATTCACCAGCGGAGGCACTCGTTTCAGAGGTCTGTACTGGTCAATGGCTCTTCGCAACTGAAGGGCAGGGGCGGGTTTGGCAACCCCTCCTCCTTCTTTCTCCATCGATATCCGGTGGAACTGCAAACCACTCCCCCTGGTTGAAACTAGGGGGATGTCTCGTAGACTTGTAGGCTGACCCAGCACAGGTGCAGAGTGAGTCATAGTCCACGAGGGCGCGGCTCCAGTTTTCGCGCCAAACTCCCCATCGGGGTGGAGTTTTCTCATTGGCGCCAATCCTGACCAACAATTAGCAAACTGCAAAGTTGCAAGACTTTCTGCAGCATGCCCACGCGGTATCCCGGGAACGCGGGAACCGCCATCTTGGTAAGTATTGTCCTTTTTCCCATTTAAGGCAGCGTCTGACTGTTTGTTAATTGGGGTATAACAAAGTCCATTTCGTTCCTCCCATCGGATAACACTGTCATGCTCATTATTCTCAGGGGTATCATCCCGAGAACAAAAACATGATAAACACGGCGCAGCCACGGCTTTCACGCCATTCCACAACAAACTCACAACAGTCTCTTCTGTAGCTTGTTCTTCGTCCACGCACAGTTCATATGCGTGTTCTTCCTCTGACCACAATCCTGGACCTTCTACTCTGTGCAGATCCTCCATTCTGACGGTTCTCTCTCCCTGCCATCCTGGACCTTCTGCTCTGTGCAGATCCTCCATTCTGACAGGTCTCTATTGATCGTTGAACACTGATTTCCTGTACGTGGAGCTCTGCTCTGTGGGGCAGCTACCACATCCGTACAATAAACATGCCTTGTGCACCACCTTGTGTACCTAACACTCACTCTTTCTGTGTCTACTGTAACACGTTCCTCCAGTCTGTGCTCCTTGGTAAGTGATCTGGAATGGAGACTAGAGTACTCTGGCTCTTCCATGCAGTACTTTGGGCGCCGACCTACTTTTGGCTAGCCTAGTGCGGACCCTTCCAGAATTCCTGCCCTAAGTTACCAGTTTACCCCTTCAGGCGTCCCCCGCTAGCGCTACCTCAAGGCGACTAGAACAGCAATAGCCCCCGGCTCCAGACTCACTAACCCCTAACGGATCCGAAGGCGTCTTTGCGGCATGCAGCTCCAGCATCTCCCTGACTACCCCTGGCTCCGTCCCACGCAGCACAAAGTGGCAGCAGACACTCTCTCTGTTTCCTAGCGTGTGCCTAGCAAAAGCCTGTCCTGTTAACAGGTATCTCAGCAGCGCCTCCAATTGTAACGGCTGGACCCCCCTTGTCTGACCCACCCAATCTCACATTGGCCCGTGTGGTCTAACCGGTCCCCATTACAAGGTCGTGTGTGGTGGTGCACCTGCAAGTAACATGACTCCTGAGTATCCCGCTTGGTGTTATTAGAGGATATCATCAGGACAGGTAGCTGAGGTAGTGGGTACGAGTCCAACTTACTTCACGTGCAGCGCCTCCACCTCATCAGGATCTATGCTTCCGCAGGGAGATGGTCCTGGTGAGGAACTCCTTCTCGGTGGTGACTGCCACTGTTGAGTAATCTCACACTCACACAGTGGGGGTTTCTTTGAACAAGGCATCTTTATTATAGATTTGGATGTAGCAGACTGCCCCATGCAGCTGCCGGCTCTAGCCGCACATCTCTCCGTGCTGTCCCTTTGCCAGATACGCCCTCCCGTATTGAAGTGGGATTCCCTTTCTCCTAGTGAGATCACCACTGCGCCAGGTCCCTGGACACAGTGTGGCTTAGACAGACTTGATTGGTCACTCTGCTACCGCTAGTTACAGCACTAGGGTCACAAAAGTATTCCTGCAATCCCTGATGCAGGAAGATACATTCTACCAGATGCTTCTCTGCCAACCTTGCAACAACACTAACTGACAGTGTTGTGCCCTTTATATGAGAGAGAGAGAGAGAGAGAGAGAGAGAGAGAGAGAGAGAGAGAGAGAGAGAGAGAGAGAGAGAGAGAGAGAGAGAGAGAGAGAGAGAGAGAGAGAGAGAGAGAGAGAGAGAGAGAGAGAGAGAGAGAGAATAAAAAAGATCACTTGTGAGCACATTCACATCTTAGGCAGGTCTGAAACCCTGCCTTTCACCATTATCACCCAGCATACAGTGTTTCCACTGCAGCAAGGGATTCTGGGAAATGACATGCAAATGAACACACAGTGTCACCGTTTGCCTGAAAAACCATTGTTACATGAATCCCATATAAGCTAATGCTCACTGTTAACACAGCTTTAAAGCACAGCTTCTGATTCCCATACATACTGTATATATACAGTTGTGTGAAAAAGAAAGTACACCCTCTGAATTCTATGGTTTTACATATCAGGACATAATAACAATCATCTGTTCCTTAGCAGGGCTTAAAATTAGGTAAATACAACCTCAGATGAACAACAACACATGACATATTACACCGTGTCAGGATTTATTTAACAAAAATAAAGCCAAAATGGAGAAGCTATGTGTGAAAAACTAAGTACACCCTTACTGCTTCCATAGGAATTAAGATGCTAAGTAGCAGACAGGTGCTGCTAATCAAATGCCGTTGATTAATTGATCATCAGCAAGTGTGACCATCTCTATAAAAGCCGAAGTTTTAGCAGTATGCTGGTCTTGAGCATTCAGGTGTGTGTTAACACAATGCCAAGGAGGAAAGACATCAGCAATGATCTTAGAGAAGCAACTGTTGCTGCCCATCAATCTGGGATGGGTTATAAGGCCATTTCCAAACAATTTAAAGTCCATCATTCTACAGTGAGAAAGATTGTTCAAAAGTGAAAAACATTCAAGACGGTTGCTAATCTTCCCAGGAGTGGACGTCCCAGCAAATTCACCCCAAGGTCAGACCGTGCAATGCACAGAGAAATTGTAAAAAAAAACAAGAGTTACATCTCAGACTCTACAGGCCTCAGTTAGCATGTTAAATGTTAAAGTTCATGACAGTACAATTAGAAAAAGACTGAACAAGTATGGTTTGTTTGGAAGGGTTGCCTCTCTAAAAATAACATGCAGCATGGCTTAGGTTTGCAAAGTTGCATCTGAACAAACCTCAAGACTTCTGGAACAATGTCCTTTGGACATACAAGACCAAAGTGAAGATGTTTGGCCATAATGCACAGCGCCACGTTTGGCGAAAACCAAACACAGCATATCAGCACAAACACCTCATACCAACTGTCAAGCTCGGTGGTGGAGGGGTCATGATTTGGACTTGTTTTGCAGCCACAGGACCTTGGAACCTTGCAGTCATTGAGTCGACCATGAAATCCTCTGTATACCATAGTATTCTAGAATCAAATGTGAGGCCATCTGTCCGACAGCTAAAGCTCGGCCGAAATTGGGTCATGCAACAGGACAATGATCCCAAGCACACCAGCAAATCTACACTACCGACACACTTTATTGAAGTGTGGTCGGTACCGCAAGCCGGGAAATCTCCCGGCTTGCTAGTGGCCGCCCCTCGGCGTGCCGCGCGTCATAGACGCGCGGTCACACGTCATCGGGAGCGTGCGCCCCCTGCACGCGTGTCCAGGGGCTCCCCGAGGGAGCCCTGGTGTCCCGCGATCGCGGGACAGCGGCAGGGGGTTCCGGGGGACCCGGCGGACCCGGCAGCGGTAGGGAGAGCGCCCCGATCGGAGGGCGCTCTTCCGCTGCTTCGGCGCGCGCCCGTCACACTCGGGCGCGCGCCAGGCTACTGCTGCGGCACAGAACGGGCAAATGCTCGAATAAACTGTGCCGCAGCAGTACAACAGAATGGCTGAAAAAGAAAATAAGCAAGGTGTTGCAATGGCCCAGTCAAAGTCCAGACCTCAACCCGATTGAAATGCTGTGGCTGGACCTTAAGAGAACTGTGCATAAACAAATGCCCACAAACCTCAATGAACTGAAGCAACGTTGTAAAGAAGAGTGGGCCAAAATTCCTCCACAACGATGTGAGAGACTGATAAAGTCATACAGAAAACAATTACTTCAAGTTATTGCTGCTAAAGGTAGTTCTACAAGCTATTGAATCATAAGGTATACTTAGTTTTTCACACATGGCTTCTCCATTGTGGCTTTATTTTGGTTAAATAAATCATGACACAGTGTAATATGTCATGTGTTGTTGTTCATCTGAGGTTGTATTTATCTAATTTTAAGACCTGCTAAGGAACAGATGATTGTTATTATGTTCTGATATGTAAAACCATAGAATTCAAAGAGGGGGTACTTTCTTTTTCACACCACTGTGTGTGTATCTCTATCTCTATCCTCTATCCTCTATCCTCTAATCTCTATTTCTATCCTCTAATCTCTAATCTCTATCCTCTAATCTATATCCTCTAATCTCTATCCTCAATCCTCTAATCTCTATCCTCTATCCTCTAATCTCTATCTCTATCTTCTAATCTCTATCTCTATCCTGTAATCTCTATCCTCTAATCTCTATCTCTATCCTCTAATCTCTATCTCTATCCTCTAATCTCTATCCTCTAATCTCTATCCTCTAATCCAGCGGTGCGCAAACTGTGGGGAGCGACCCCCAGGGGGGGCGCAAGACTACCGACGGGGGGCGCGGGGTTTACAGAGGCCCCGCGCGCTTCCCGAAGGCACTTAAATTAAGTGCCGGGGGAGCTGCAGGGCCTCTGCAAACCTAATTTACCGTGGCTCCGGCGGCTTCCTCCTGCGTCACCATGGCAACGCGGCGGCAAAATGACGCTGCGAGGTCATGTGACGTCACGTTGCTATGGCAACGTGACGTCATTACGCCGGAGCGCGGGTAAATTGGGGTTGGGGGGGGCGCGGGAGTGAGGGGACAGCCGGCAGTGGGGCGCAGGGAAAAAAGTTTGCGCCCCCCTGCTCTAATCTGTAATCTCTATCCTCTAATCTCTAATCTCTATCTCTATCCTCTAATCTCTCATATCTATCTCTATCCTATAATCTCTATCTCTATCCTCTAGTCTCTATCCTCTAATCTCTATCCTCTATCCTCTAATCTCTATCTTCTAATCTCTAATCTCTATCTCTATCCTCTAATATCTATCTCTATCCTCTAATCTCTATCCTCTAATCTCTATCTCTATCCTCTAATCTCTATCTCTATCCTCTAATCTCTATCTCTATCCTCTAATCTCTATCTCTATCCTCTAATCTCTATCTCTATCCTCGAATCTCTATCTCTATCTCTATCCTCTAATCTCTATCTCTAATCTCTCTATAATCTCTATTTCTATCCTCTAATCTCTATCTCTATCCTCTAATCTCTATCTCTATCCTCTAATCTCTATCTCTATCCTCTAATCTCTATCCTCTAATCTCAATCTCTATCCTCTAATCTCAATCTCTATCCTCTAATCTCTATCCTCTAATCTCTGTCTCTATCCTCTAATCTCTATCTCTATCCTCTAATCTCTATCCTCTAATCTCTATCCTCTAATCTCTATCCTCTATCTCTATCCTCTCATCTCTATCTCTATCCTCTAATCTCTATCTCTATCCTCTAATCTCTATCTCTATCCTCTAATCTCTATCCTCTATCTCTATCCTCTAATCTCTATCTCTATCCTTTAATCTCTATCCTCTATCTCTATCCTCTAATCTCTATCCTCTAATCTCTATCTCTATCCTCTAATCTCTAATCTCTATCCTCTAATCTCTATCTCTATCCTCTAATCTCTATCCTCTAATCTCTATCCTCTAATCTCTATCTCTAATCTCTATCTCTAATCTCTATCCTCTAATCTCTATCCTCTATCGCTATCCTCTAATCTCTATCTCTATCCTTTAATCTCTATCTCTATCCTCTATCCTCTATCTCTATCCTCTATCCTCTATCTCTATCCTCTAATCTCTATCCTCTAATCTCTATCTCTATCTCTATCCTCTAATCTCTATCCTCTAATCTCTATCTCTATCCTCTAATATCTATCTCTATCCTCTAATCTCTATCTCTATCCTCTAATCTCTATCCTCTATCTCTATCCTCTATCTCTATCCTCTAATCTCTATCTCTATTGTCTATCTCTATCCTCTAATCTCTATCTCTATCCTTTAATCTCTATCTCTATCCTCTAATCTCTATCCTCTAATCTCTATCTCTAATCTCTAATCTCTATCCTCTAATCTCTATCTCTATCCTCTAATCTCTATCTCTATCCTCTAATCTCTATCTCTATCCTCTAATCTCTATCTCTATCCTATAATCTCTATCCTCTAATCTCTATCCTCTATCTCTATCCTCTATCTCTATCCTCTAATCTCTATCTCTATTGTCTATCTCTATCCTCTAATCTCTATCTCTATCCTTTAATCTCTATCTCTATCCTCTAATCTCTATCCTCTAATCTCTATCTCTATCCTCTAATCTCTATCTCTATCCTCTAATCTCTATCCTCTAATCTTTAATCTCTATCCTCTAATCTCTATCTCTATCCTCTAATCTCTATCCTCTAATCTCTATCTCTATCCTCTAATCTCTATCCTCTAATCTCTATCTCTAATCTCTATCTCTATCCTCTAATCTCTATCTCTATCCTCTAATCTCTATCTCTATCCTCTAATCTCTATCTCTATCCTCTAATCTCTATCTCTATCCTCTAATCTCTATCTCTATCCTCTAATCTCTATCTCTATCCTCTAATCTCTATCTCTAATCTCTACCCTCTAATCTCTATCTCTATCCTCTAATCTCTATCCTCTAATCTCTATCCTCTAATCTCTATCCTCTAATCTCTATCCTCTAATCTCTATCCTCTAATCTCTATCCTCTAATCTCTATCTCTATCCTCTAATCTCTATCTCTATCCTCTAATCTCTATCTCTATCCTCTAATCTCTATCTCTAATCTCTATCCTCTAATCTCTATATCTATCCTCTAATCTCTATCTCTATCCTCTAATCTCTATCTCTAATCTCTATCCTTTTATCTCTAATCTCTAATCTTTATCCTCTAATCGCTAATCTCTAATCTCTGTGTGCCTCCAGTATAGAAGCTGGTAACCTCCTGCTAGAGAACTACATGCACCTGCAGCTAATTAAGCAGGAAGGACTCCTGGGAGACTGAGGTTTAAAAAGGCAGGAAATCATCTGCACAAGTGAGTTCGTTTTTCCCCAGGAGGGTAGAGACACTTCTCCCAGCTAGGAAGAACTCTGGCTGTTCTGCCAGGAGTCTTCCTCAAGAACATAACCCTCTGTAATAGGAGACTTAGCTGGATGTTTCCTCGCTTTGCTCTATACATAGGAGGGGTTTTGCCGTGTACTACAATCTAGTCTAGAAACTCAAGCTGATGCTGAAGTTTTGCCCCATAGAGCATCATGGAAGGTGTATTTTTTCCTTACAAGAGTAAACTTACATAATGTAACGCGTAGCTCACCACAAAGGTTAGGGATTTGTATAGAACGCCGACCACAACCGCGAGGGCGCGTCTAGAGTGTAAGATAGTCTTGCAGGCCGGATCAAGGTAATAGAAAACGACGTAAACGTGATACTTGCCGGGTCTAGGAGTGTAGAGTAGCGGATCGTTGGGGTACGTAGCCGGAGTCGGGATTGGAGAGAGTAGAGTAGTCGTAGAGCCAAAGCCAGGGTCAGTGCAAGAGAGAGCAGCGTCGTCGTATTCCAATGCCAGGGTCAGTGCAGGAGAGAGTAGAGTCGTCGTATCCAAAGCCAGGGTCAGCGCAGGAGAATATCAGAAGGTAAAAGTTCCAGGCAAGGTCAGGCAGCAAGATCAGGCAGACAGGCTCAAAGTAGTGAGGTTCAGCATCACACAAACTGGAGTTATGCTCGGCAAGGAATGAAAGTGCAGAGAGTCTATTTAAAGGACCTCCCACAAGTGGGGGACATCCAGGAAGTGGGGCTGTGGTTCCTGGTAGGCTACTGGATCGTGCAGATGCGTCCTATTGCACAGCCAATTGAGACCGCATCAGAGTGTACGCGGAACCCGCACATCACGCTGGCAACCCGGTAGCACGACGTCATCATGCGCCATGACACCCGTGCTAGTATGGGGGCAGAGACCAGAAGCGGGACCCACGGAAACAGAGGAGAAGCATGGAGAACAGCCGCGCCGTGTAGTCCTGATGTCAGGGCGGGGGCAGGAACGAGGGGCGGAGACAGCAGACCGACGGGGAGACCGTGCACCGCGCAGATGTTGCATGCCAATGCCAGAGGACTGGGAGCGCGCCCTGCGCCCAGAGACAGAAGAGGCCGACGGAACCCATGCAGTGCCTGCGCGCCGCGTAAGTACCACCGTTAGATTGCCTCTCTTGAGTGCCACGGGAAACAGATGAGCGAGTAATGGTTAAGGGGACAGAAGCACCAGAACGGTGAATCCTCACACATACTTTTAATACCCTATAGGTTATTACACATATAAAAAATAAACTGCAATACATATACAACTATATTTGACTTGACCAACGTTTTGTCTTTCATTTTCAAAAGGCCTTATCTTCTTTTAAGTTAACAAGTCTCAATGAGTCTTTCAGGGCATTTAATGTACCGCAGTGATCTTCTCTATGTTGGCCATGAAGCTGAATCTCCGTTGTCATATTTTGCATGCCGCTTTCCTCAATACCTGTTTCAGGTAATATAATAAAAGGGTTCTCATTGGCTGTCAGTGTGCCTCTACCTTCATCCTTAGGTCTCTTCGATTTCTCCAGACTACATTCTGATTCTGAAGACCAGCTTCATCTTCTAGTTTAATCTGCGGAGGATTGTGGGCTTTTCTGCCAAAGTAATATTTTTGTTTCTTTTTTTTTTTTTTTGCTGTTCCTTTCTCTCACATTTGTTGCTTGTCTTGAGATTTCAGCAAGTTGTCACTGATCGGTAAATTTTACCCTACCCTTCTCCCATCAACAATCAGAATGTAGCAGAGAAAACAGAGCACAGCCGACGTTCAGAACGAATAATCAGGATCCTGGGCAACTTCAAATTCAAAATTAATTTATTGTGCAGCTCACAAAAAGGACAGACAACAAATGCACCTACGTGTTTCTTGCACAACTCACTTTATCAAGGTGTAGGGTACTGTGAACGAACACACATTTATATACATACTGATTGCAGCACTCAGCTATGAGGATGACGTCATCAGACCACGACTTCAGGAGGAGATGTATTACAGATCAACTCAAGAGATCTGTGTATGTTCCTGCCTTAACTATTTGGATTTAGCAGTGGGAGATATTAAGTAGTTATGTGTGTGTATAGTTATTCATATAGGTCTTATGTCATATTCATTAATATTATGGTATATTGATTTATGTGCATATATCTATCTCCCTTGGTAAATTGGCAGTGTTCATACACATATTTTATATACTGGTTTATATCTTTCACACTTTTTTATTATGTTTTTTGCTGATATTTTAATACTGTACGTGTGTTTGTTTGGGCACTTAATAAAAAAAATTTCAGCTGAGACCCAGGGTCAATGGGGATTGACGTTACGTCAGCGCGACTCCTCCTGAAGTCGTGGTCTGATGACTTCATCCTCATGGCTGATTTCTGTGATCTATATATATATATATATATAGGCAATACGATACCGCATCAAGATGAAATATCAGAGGCAGCACTCCAAATGGTAATCAAAATATTGTATTGAATCAACAAGAATGATGTCTTGTTGATTCAATACAATATTTTGATTACCATTTGGAGTGCTGCCTCTGATATTTCATCTTGATGCGGTATCGTATTGCCTAAATTATTTTATAGGATTTGCACCCAGTATTTTGTTGATTCAGACGGAGTGCTTGTGGTTCTTTCAAACTGCTCTATATATATATAAATGTGTGTTTGTTCACAGTACCCAACACCTTGATAAAGTGCGTTCTGCACGAAACGCCTAGGTGTGTTTGTTGTCTGTCCTTTTTGTGAGCTGCACAATAAATTAATTTTGTATTTGGAATTGCCCAGGATCATGATTTTTCGTTCTGAATGTCGACTGTGCTCTGTTTTCTCTGCTACACATATACATGTGATTTTGAGCACCATATTCCACTCTACAATATCCCATCAACAATCAGCCTGGAGAAAAACCACTTGACTTGTAGTGTACTTCTGTAAACTAATACAGCTCTATAGAACCCCTCCTGCATTCAAGAGTTTTATTCTTTAATATTTGACTAAACTGTCCGCCAATCCATTTGATTATAAGTAATTTAGAGTAGATGTTGTGTGACACAAATCCCAATCCCTGGCAAAATGTGGCCCATTATCACTGAAGACTTCACCTGGAATACCATGTCCAGCAAATACGTCCTTCATACTTGCTATTACAGATTTGCTGCTAGCATCGCTTCGTGTGCAAATATCTGGGTACAAAATAATAATATCTTTCTCATAAGCTCTGTATGGAACAGGGTGAGTGTTTAGTGGCTCTGCCTGTTGGCACGGTTTGTATTTCAAGCATAAAAACTGTTTTCTGGGGGCGCATGCGCGGCTGATAAGGGTATTGTGGCAACTTGCTAAGCTCCATCCTACCCGATGCAATCAAATAGATCAAACAACCTGAAAATAGCCGAACACACACAAACAACCATAGACCCTGGTAGCAGAGACCCCCAAGATGACTGCAAGACGGGTTAAAATTAAAAACGGGCACGAGAAGCCACTGGCAAATGCCTGGAACATTAGGTGCAGGGATCAGCACCTCAATATGGCTCCGACTCAGAGCAGGAGTGGGAGAGCAGTGTCGGCGTGGACAGTGAACTTGTCACGAAAAGTGATTTAAAAAAAGACCTAAAAGACCTGTTCATGAATCTTAAAACCCTGTACCAATCGGAGATACAAGAGCTGAGGCGCGATATCTCCAGTATTGGGACAAGAACAGATGAGTTGGAGAAAAACTGGACATGACAATCAAGGTTTAAAAAAAACGGAGAAAACAACAACATAACACAAAACCCCAGCAAGTTCTTTTTGGGAACCCCGGAGCCCCCACAAAATACACTTATATACATATATATGGATGTAGCATTGGATTTCTCTGTCGTCTGTTGTATACTGTACATATGCCACGCTCAATAGCACTCCTTTTTGACACTTATATACATAAATATTTTGTGGGGGCTCAGGGGTTTCCAAAAAGAGCTTGCTGGGGTTTTGTGTTTTGTTAACCTATTCTCAGCTGTTGGAGGTTAGTGGCTCCTCCTTTCCAGGTTTTAAGCTCTCCCCTCCTCACTTCCCAAGTTAGTAGGTCCTTTCATTCTACTGGATATAGATCCAATGTGGTCCTTCTCCCTCCTAATAGAGGTAAATGAGAAGTTTAATCCTAATAGAGGTATATTACTATTTTATCTGATAGTGTAAGGACTTGCGAACAGGGTCTGCCTTGTCGTGGCTCGCAAGCTTGCAATGCTTTGGCTAAAGGGTTAAACTAAACGACCCTTTTTCAAGAGAATATATAAGTATTTTACTGTGTATTTTGTCATGTTGGATGTAGCATTGGGCTTCTCTGTCGTCTGTTGAAAACAACATACCTGAAAACACAAATTTTAGAACTGGCGGACAAGCAGGAAGATCTAGAAAATAGAGAAAGAAGGAATAATGTGAGGATAAGGGGAGACCCAGAGCCCATCACGGAGTGTGAGGACTATATTTCAAAATTGCAACAATCCATTCTGCCAGATAAAACGGAGAATGAGTTGGCAATGGACAGGTGCCATAGAGCTCTGAGAGCAATGCCTGAAGGAAATGAATTCCCCAGGGACATTATCCTGCGTCTACATTACTATAAACCTAAAGAAGCCTTGATTCAGGTCACCAGAAACGTGAACCCTATAATGTTTGAAGGTACAAGACTGATGATCTTTCAAGCTCTGTTCCCTGTGACTCTAGGCAGACGACTGAGCCTCCAACCTACTACCAAAATACTCAGGGACAATGGGGTAAAATAGAGATGGTTATTCCCATTTGGCTTGTTGGTAATAAAGAATGGCAAATCCATCTCCCTAAGATCCCTAGAGGATAGTAACTTGTTCTTGAAGAAAGTAGGATTAAAATGAATATCTACTTACCAAGAAGCAGAAGATCCTTAGCTGGAGCCGACATGGAGAAAAGCAGGCAGCTCTCCACGAGGAAAGTAGAGAAATGGCTGCCAGTTAAGAAGTTGTTCCTATAAAAGACACAGTTGCGGTTAAGATAAGACTTAAAGCTATATAACCCCTTTTCCTTCTAACCTACCCTCTCATTGAACATAGTGGATCCTGGCCCGGGTTTTCTTTAGAGGACTGCGGTGCTGAATGTTGGCTGCCAGGAAGACCCTCCTCCCCCCTAGGACATAAAGAAAGGAAAGGGAGAGAAGGATAAATGGCACCTGCAGGGACTCAGACAGAGGGGAAGATGCAATATCAATGAGCGGAGGGAGGCTGGAGAGTCGCTGGGAACGGCAGACAAATCATAGAAACACATAAAAAGAATAATCCAGCTTGATAATGTATAAATAATACATATGGTGTGTGTGTGTGTATATACAGTATGTGTATGTATGTATATGTATATATATGTATATACTGTATATATATATATATATATATATGCAGCTGTATATGTATGTGGGTACGTGTATGTTGATGTATGGAGACTAGGGTTAGCATAGACATATATGCATATAATACGTTTAGCTAGAAATATGGGGGGTGGGTGTGAGCATGGTTAATCTCATATACATATAAATAATAATAATACACAAACAACAAATAATTTAAAAATAGAGGGTTAAAAATAAACCCCTATATATGGATATATACACACATGGGCTATAATAATATTGAGAAGGAGGAGGCTACATAGTGTGTACTTTTTATATCTCTGGGCTCAAAGATCAACTAAAGGGGGGGTGGTAAAAAGGAAAAAATAACCAAACCTGGAGGGAGGCTGAGGGGAAACACATAGGGGGTAGCTAAGGAGAGATTAGGTGCAGGTGTGTCTTGTTCACATTGCCTTCACAAAGGCTGACACCGGTTCTATGGTAGAGTTCATAGTTTAGAGTTGCTTAAACTGTTTAGGGCTCCGGGTTCCGAAAAGTTAGGGTAATCTCCTTCACATGAGCTGATTTGGAGGTAGAATAGAAGAGACATCAATGAAAAAGACATGACGTCCACAAGTGCAGTCAAAATTACAGCTAGTGCTATAAGTGTCACTGATACAGAACAGAGTGAGATGTTAGCACCACCTGATGGTGATTTATAGGCACTACAGCATACCATCCCTGCCAACACTTATACAGTCAGGTGAGCACATAAGGGCATGCAGAGTATCATGTGCCAGGTGTTAGGGAGCTTGGCACTCTGATTAGTCAAATGGACCAAAATAATAACCACAAATAAATAAACAATGGAAAATAAAATAAAAAATGCAAAAAAAAAATAGAGGGAGAGAAGTGCCCAATCCTTCCTAGAAGGTATTACACACCTGTACGCCTCCATTCTTTCTTCCCATCAACTTCCCCCATGTGCTGGCGTAATTGCGGAAAATTAGGCACGTTTAAACATATCTGGTGGTCATGTCCCAAGATTATTCTATACCGGGGAAGAATTAGAAGGCTAATAAAGGGGGTACTAGGGTTAGATTTGACATGGGATATGGAAACTGTACTTTTATTAAATCCTACAGAAGGTCTCGAAAGGAAGGCAGACTATTTGATAATACAAATTCTCTCTGCAGCTAAAGCAATGATAGCAAAATATTGGAAACAGAATGACTCCCCACCAATCACAACAGTAATGAACAAAATGAATCATGTTATGACTATGGACAGACTCACCAGTTTAGTCCATGATAGATTTAATAGTTTTCTGACAACCTGGGACCCTTGGGCGACTTATATATGGCAAAATCCAAATCTGACTTAAGACTGCGAACTCAGATATGATTTCAAACCAAACTCTCTGCATTTCTAATATATAGGATGCCTTTTATACTTTTATATAAATATATATATACTTTCATTTGTAAGATCCCTGCGTGGAGACCATTGTGGATGATCCCCCCTAACTCTCCCCATCCACTCTTTTCATTTTCTGTACCCTCTCCCCCTTTCTTTTAAGTTCTGAAAATGATAAAATACAAGTTTAAAAAAAGAGAGAGAAGATAAAAAAAAAAGGGGGGGGGGGGAAAGGGGTTTAAGTAAAGTTGGGTTGTTTGTTTAAAAAAAAAATTAAATAAAAGTTGGGTTGTTGGATTTAAAATATAAGGACAATGAATTGCGCTGGGGCGGGACTAGGGGCGTGCTCCAGATGCAGAGGGGCAGGAGAGTAGCTCCTGTGTCCCACGAAGTCCCTAGGGTACCTGGGATTCTGACTTGGGTAACTGGACCCTCGGCTGTGGGGGTCCGGTAGAGATGATAAGTCCTAGGGCAGAAGAGCCAAGGCGGTCCAGGGGTAGATGTGGCTCTTATGTCAGTATCTGTACGTTGTTGTTGATTATAAGTTTTTTATGTTTTTCGGTATGTTCCCCCTCCCATCCCTAAGTCCAGTCCTCCCTCTGGATCAGAGTCTTGCACAAAAGCGGAATACTACAGAAGATAAGACTGGCCCGGAAGAGGCGGTGGAGCACTCCGCGTGGCTAGGTAGAGGTGAGATAAAGGTAAGAGGGATCTTAATTATTCCTGGATTGTATTGTATTGTATGTCTTTATTTATATAGCACCAAAAGTGTACTCCGCGCTTCACAAAGAATACAGTACAGGGAATTATAATAATACAATAAGTGCAGCAAAATCAGACAATAGGAAAGGAAATCCCTGCTTCGAAGAGCTTACAATCTAAGGTTTGATGGGAATTTACAGAGACAACAGGTGAGGGAATAAGTGCTGTAGATGGCTGTGCTTGGCCACAATGGGTGGTAGGAGTGACTGGGTGTGGGACAATAGCCATGAGTGCAGGCTATTGGGATGCTTGATTTGTGGGGTGAGTTTTAAGGTTAGTCAGTATTAAATGAAAAGGTTGACACCATTTGCATGGGAGGAGATGGCAGTGAGGCATGAATGAGAGCAAGTGTGTATGTCTGGCTTCAGGGAGATCCCCAGCAGCAGCAAGGAGCAGATAAAGGGTGTGGATAGAGGATTTGTGTGGGTGTTTTTTTATTGAGGGGTAAAGAAGTTGTTGGGAGAGAGGTGTATAAATAATGGCGCAGTGGGGAAGTTGGAGAGAACAGAGACATTCACAAAGGAGTGAGAAAAGACTAGACAGAAAAAGCAATAGGTAGGGCATTGTGAGATGCAGGAGGAGAGACTTCCTAGGTACTGGAGGATAGGAAGAGTACAAATAATCACAGCATTTATAAAGTAAGGATCTCACAGTTGCAAAGTTGTTGTGTGGAGTCCAGATATTCCTCAATCTTCACCTCCAATTTCAACTCCAATGGTAACTCTGCCCAACACTTAAATATGACACTTTGAGATGGGACACACAGCCATATGGCTCACAGCCAATATAGCTGGTCTTAAATACTCTAGAACACAGTCACTTGAATAACAATTAAGGGAGGGGTCTGCCTAATCAACTCACAGATACATACAAAATGGTTAATTACATTTTAAGAAGTGCCCTTGCAAATTGATATAAGGAAACATACCAATGAAATTTTAAATTCTGTAGCCAATTGATGGTAGGATTCAGCTCAGAAACATACCTGTTTTAAGAGATAAATCAGAATGCTAGTCCAGATATTCAGAATGCATCCATGATTAAAGGTATAGAAGATATAGAAAAACATCCAGGGATTATAACTCCAATGTTAACTCTGCCCAACACTTAAATATGACACTTTAAGATGGGACACACAGCCATAAAGATGGATGGCTCTAAACATAGTGTCACATAATGTGAAGGGTCTAAATAGCCCAAGCAAGAGAAAGGTAGCCATGGCGGAATATCACAGAATGAGAGCTGATGTTGTTTTATTACAAGAGACTCACTTCAGTGACACAAATTTTCCTAAATACATATGCATTTCAGGAATAATTTCTTCTCGTCAGCTAAGGTCAAAAAAAGAGGGGTTGCAGTGCTATTCCATAATAGTTGCTCTTTCATCACAGACCAGATTAAGAAAGAAAGAGATGGTAGATATATAATCCTAACGGATTCAATTCAAGGTCATCTACTGACAATAGCAAATATCTACGCCCCATGTGAGCAGGACCCGACATTCTTCTCAAATTTCTTTAAAGTTCTGGACATAGTAGCCAAGGGACAAGTGGTGCTAGATGGAGACTTTAATAGGATCCTTGATCCTGAATTTGACAGATCCTCTCAAGCGAGACATTTCTGAAAAGAGAAGCATCTGCACTGTCTAAGGAAGTGAAAGAAAGACACCTGATAGATATTTGGAGAGAGCTACACCCGGGAGAAAGGGATTTCACTTTTTTTCTCACCCTCATGACAGCTACTGCACCGACACACTTTATTCGAGCAAATACCCAGTATGTACCTGGCAGATACCTGGAATGCGCCGCTCCTCACCTCTGACAAGCCCCGTTGCGTTTGCCTTCCCAGCCTGGGTTCATGCCTGGCTGACGGGCGGCTGATCTGTTAAATGATAATGATTAGGATTTAATAGGCTGCAATGCTTCGCCAGTCTACCAGATGGCATAAATTCATGAATTGTAATGCAGTATATATATATATATATATATATATATACTGTGCAGTATTGCAGCCAGCGGGAATAAAATGCTTCAATCCCTGCCTGGAAAATACCTCAATGCACTCGGGCAGAAAACAGTCACAAACCTCAATACACCCGGGTATACCCGAATTCGTGGGACTAGCCGAGCTCGAATAAAGTGTGTCGCCAGTGTATAGCCGTATAGAATACTTCTTTGTAGCAAATAGAATGGTTCCGCAAGAATCATACGCTAAAATCCATGATATTTCATGGTCAGATCATGCACCGATCAAACTCCAGTGCGCCCTATTCAATCTAGACAGACCTGGAGTGAATTGGAAGCTGAATGAGGCAATTATAAAAATCCCAGAACTTAACCAACTGAACAGTGAGGAGCTAGAACACATTTTTAGGATAAACAAATATAGTGTAAATTAAAAGGTCACCTTGTGGGAGGCACTCAAGGCAACCTTAATAGGCACACTTATTAGCATTGCGGCAGGGCGTAAAAAGAAGAGAGAAGCTCAAATTCTAAAGCTACAACAGAAATGATTGGAACTATCGGACCTACAATACATAAGGGGACTAGAAGGGCAGAAATATTAAAAGAATGGAAAGATACCAGAATAGAATTGAACTTTTTACTTACCTCCCAGGCTGAAAAAGCATTGAGTTGATCAAAGAGGAAATTTTATGAGAAAGTGAACATGCCAGATACTCTACTAGTGAATAAATTGAGGAATAAGCAATACAATTATGGTATTCACGCTATTAAATTGAAATTGGGCTGACCTCTAACACAAAATTAATTGGAGAGGAATTTTAAAAATACTACAAAGAATTATACAATGGGGAGAAGGTCAGCCACAATGCTAACATGGGCCGGATTCTAGAAGAGTTCCTGGCAGCCTCAAACTTGCCTAAATTGAGTGGGGAGGAGGGAGAAGCGCTGCAAAGGAACTTTTCGTTGGAGGAATTGACACAGGTGATTAAACACTTAAAGCCCGCCAAAGCCCCGGGCCCTAATGGTTTCTCAAATTTATACTATACAAAATTTGTCAAACAATTAGCCCCCCATATGCTCCGTATGTTTAATTAATTAATTTATTTATTTATATATAAAATATTTTACCAGGAAGTAATACATTGAGAGTTACCTCTCATTTTCAAGTATGTCCTGGGCACAGAGTAAAACAAATAATACATGGTTACAAATACAGTTACATAAATGAGCAGGGTATACATTATATACAAGACATTGCATGCACAGTTAAAGATAATATATATTATGGGCGTATGAAACAGTTACAGACCAGATTAAAATGTGTGACAGCCTTAGATTTGAAAGTACTTAAACTGGTGGTGGATGTGAGAGTCTCTGGTAGGTTGTTCCAGTTTTCGGGTGCACGGTAAGAGAAGGAGGTCTTTTGGAGTCTGATCTCAGGTGATAAGTGCTGCATGAGGTAGGGGTGAGGAGCTTGTTCAGGTAGCTGGGTAGCTTGCCCATAAAGAATTTGAAGGCAAGACAGGAAAGGTGAACTTTGCGCCTAGACTCGAGTAATGACCAATCTAGTTCTTTGAGCATTTCACAGTGATGTGTGTTATAGTTGCATTGTGAGAACAAAACGACAAATTTGAGGTGCCGAGCCATATACTATGTCTCCATAGTCAATCATTGGCATTAGCATCTGCTGCACTTTCTGACCAGGAGACTTAGGGAGGATTTGTTCCTGTAAAGTACCCCTAGTTTGGCATAGGTCTTGGTTGTCAGGGTATCAATGTGCATCTCAAATGTTAAGTGGGAGTCAAACCATATGCCCAGGTATTTAAAACTAGTGACTGGGGTTAGCGTGGTGTTAGTGTTGGTTCTAATCTGGAACTAAGTCGCTGGAAGCTTTAAAAATTTAGTTATGGTCCCAAATACCATTGTTACAGTCTTGTCAGTGTTTAAAAACAGTTTGTTTTGGGAAATCCATTTTTCGAGTCTCAAAAAGTCAGACTGAAGTATGTGCTGAAGGTCGGAGAGGCTATGGCTGTGTGCATATAGGATTGTGTCATCTGCATACATGTGTATTGAGGCTTCCTGACAAGCTGTGGGAAGATCATTAATGAACACTGAGAAGAGTAGGGGCCCCAGAACAGAGCCTTGCAGGACACCACAGGTGATATCCAGGGGGGTGGAGTTAGAGCCTGAGATGGACACATGTTGGGTTCTACCTGATAGGTAGTACTGAAACCAGTTTAAATCATGCTTCCCTATTCCAGAGCTCTGGAGTTTGTTAAGCAGGATAGCATGATCAATAGTATCAAAAGCCTTTGCAAAATCTAGGAATACTGCACCAGTGAGTTGACCCCGTTCCATTCCACACTGGATTTCATTGCAAACTTTTAGCAGGTAGTTACGGTGGAGTGTTTGGGGCGAAAGCCAGATTGGAATTGGCTAGAGAAATTTGTCTTGTTATAGTAATCGCTTAATTGGGAGTGGACACATTTTTCCATGACTTTGGATAGGATTGGGAGAAGGGAGATTGGCCTGTAGTTTGAGACAGTGTTTTTGTCCCCACTTTTGAAGATTGGGACAACTCTGGCAGCTTTCCAGGTCTTAGGGATATGGCCTGCGGACAGGATAGAATTGACTATGGAAGCAATTGGTTTGGCAATTGCTGGGGCACCAAGTCTTAGGAACCTAGATTGTAGTAAGTCAGGTCCACATTGGCTGCTTAGTTTTAATTTGAGGAGCGCTTGTGTAATCTCCTCTTCGGATACTGGGCCAAATTGAAAATTGTGGGCAGTGTTGGGAGGGGGTGGGGCTATAGGGGCACTCCCAGGATGAGATTCAGGTTTGTGGTTTGGGTTGCGTTTTGCTAATAAGTTAGTAGCACACCTCACAAAGTAATCATTGAATGCATTTGCAATGTCGGTGGGGTTTGTCAGATTAATATCGCCCTTAGTGATATTACTTGGCTGTTGATGGTTAGAAGGCTGGAATATGTTGTTGATAACCTTCCAGAAGTTAGCTGGGTTTGATGTATTCTGGAGGAGATTGTCAGAGTAATATTGTGCTTTTGCATGCCTTGTTTGCCTTGAACACATGTTCCGCAGGCATCTGTAGTGATTGAGATCCTTGGTAGTGCCAGTTACTTTGTAGCTTTTCCACAAGGCATCCCTGAACTGGTAGAGTGCTATAAGGTCAGGTGTAACCCATGGAAGGTGAGCACCCCGTACCCTTATTCTGCGTAGTGGAGCATGGGTATCACAGAGTTTTAATAACTCGGACTGGAAATAGTCGAGCGCAGAATCCGGGTCAGGAATTAAATCGATTCTGTGCCAAGGGCAGTTGGTAAGGTCAGCCAGAAACTATTGTGCAGTGCTAGCAGGAGCTTCATTCCCGAGTCAGATGCTCCAAGCGTAAATCTCACTAATCTATAAACAGGGTAAAAACCCAACAAATTGTAAGAGTTATAGGCTGATTTCATTAATAAATTCGGACATCAAAATATTTTCTAAAATGCTGGCCAACCGATTGAGTCACATCCTACCTAGGCTGATTCATCCGGATCAAGTTGGATTCATTCATGACAGGCAAGCAGCTGACAACACCAGACGCATTATTGATCTAATTGAATTAGCAAGCTCAAAACAGATATGGGTGATGGCGCCTGGACGCCAAAATGGCATTTGATAGGATAGACTGGCCATATCTGAGGGCTATGCTTGGAGCCTTTGGTTTCGGGGGTAGAATATTGAAGGTAATTATGGCACTGTATGGGAACCCGGCAGCGAAAGTTATCCATCAGGGCTTCCCATCAGAACTATTCCCAATTAAAAGTGGCAATAGACAAGGATGCTATTTGTCACCTTTGTTATTTGCCCTGAGCATGGAACCTTTGGCGGCACAGATTCGGTCAAATCCAGACATCACAGGTATCCAATTAAAAGACCAAACACATAAAATGGCATTATATGCTGACGATATATTCCTCACAATTTCTAGACCTCTAACTTCCTTGCCCAATTTATTCAGCCTTATGGACAAATTTAACAGGATCTCAGGTTTCAAAATTAACCAAACAAAATCGGAAGCGCTAAACATTAGCCTCCCAAAGGAAATGGTGAAATTAATAACCATCAATTTTAATTTCAAGTGGCAACCTGAGTCCATTAAATACCTAGGGGTACAGATCACAAAGGATTTTAAATCCCTCTATCGGGCAAACTTCCCAAAAATAATTCAGACACTGAGAGAGGATATTCGAAGATGGTCTACATACAGAATTTCATGGATGGGTAGAATATGCTGTATCAAAATGAATTTACTTCCTCGTCTTTTATATATTTATTTCAGACTCTCCCAATCCCATTAAGAAATAAAGATATAGCCTCTCTTCGGTCGGTAATAACAACATTTATATGGGGATATAAAAGACTAAGAATTAAGGGAACCATATTAAAGAGACCAACATTAAGGGGGGGGGGGGTGTAGTGGTACCTTGCTTGTTATCCTATTACAAGGCGACCCAATTATGTCAAATTACACAATGGCATTTGGATCCCAGCCTTAAAAGATGGGTGTCATTGGAGAAAGAGCTATGTGCCCCATTAGAATTGCACAACCTGATTTGGACCCCAAAAAGAATGTATAAATCCTCTGAAGAGCTGATGTCCTCATTGACAAACTCACTTGCAATCTGAGAGGCCGCTAAATTTAGGTGCGCTCTGATGACAAAAAATACTTCAATGACCCCAATATTTGGTAACACTGATTTCGCTCCAGGTCTGAATAGTAGGGACTTTCAAAATTGGAAACAGAAGGGTCTTTTGCGACTAAAAGATCTGGAGGGTAGAAACCGCATCAAAACATTTGAACAAATTGTGTCTGAAAAGGACATCCCACGCACGGAATGTTTTTGATACCTCCAGATCAGAGCATTTTATAACAAATTTTCAAGCTGTCCCCAATTAACAAAGTTTGAAAAACTCTGTATATTAAAAACAGAAACAAAGGGACCTATATCTTGGCTATCAGAGAGGTAGTCTGTTCGGGGGCAGCGTAAACAGGGAAATTGAAGTATGTAGCACAATGGGAACAGGATCTAGGGAAACCTTAGAGGAAGAGGAGTGGGCGGATATATTCATGGCCGCGGCAAGAAGGGTTTGGGTTTGTTTGTGAAGTGGTTAGGGGTGGGCTACACTCCTATAGTTGCCAATAAGGGCTTATCAGATTTACATATTAAATTGTCACGGGAGACTCCTGTGGCGGGTAGGATCTCGGTGGCCGGAACAGCAGGAAGCGAAGTAGGGGTCACAAGCAGGGGTCCGAGGCAGGCGGCAGGTAGCGAAGTCAGGTAACAAGCAGGGGTCCGAGGCAGGCGGCAGGAAGCGAAGTCAGGTAACAAGCAGAGGTCGGCAACGAGGAGACTGGAACAGGACAGGCGGGGCGGGACAGGGACTGAGAACAGGGAGCAGGGACTGAGACCGGGGAGCAGGAATAACCAGGGACAAGCCAGATTACTAGCAAGGACCTTTACTGTGAGCAGACTACAATACAGGTACAGGTACAGGTACATAAACAGATCAGGATCAAAGACAGGCATGGAAGTCTGACTTGAAGCAAAGGCAAAACCAACAGACAGGAAGCAAGCTATAAGGACAGAGACAGGAGCAACAAGAAGACAGACAGACAGAGGAACCCAGAGCCAACAGAAGGCAGCAGCACACCCAGTGGACAAGGAAGCTATGGCTAGGCAGGAGGTCTAGGCAATCCTGACATTACTCCCCCCTCTCAAGAGCGTTCTCCGGACGATCCTCCAGGCTCTTCCCGGAGGCCTTGATGAAAAGTGGACTCAAGGTGACCCACCTCTGGTGGTTTGTCAGCGGGCAGAGAGTACTCCACAGGTACAGACTGAAAAAGTCCATCAGCAAGCCGACAGAGGAATTCAATTCTCTCTCGGAATAGTTGAATGTCAGGATGCATCAACCCAAATGCCAGAGAATCTGTGAGCAGTAAGCTTGACTTTGCAGAGTAGGTCACAGGCTCAGCAGAGGACGCATCAGATATTTGTAGATAAACTGAAGAACGTGCGATTGTCTTCACAGCAGGAGCAGAGGAGCCAGTAGATCCTCCTGACAACCCTCCAGGTTTAGCAAGGTGTCCCTGATGGAAGGCCGACTCACGATGGCCTTCGGACAACACTCCATGTTTTGCAGGAACATAGGGATCAGCAACAACTCAGGACAACCCTCCAGGCTCTTCAGGGAAATCTTGATGAAAGGCCAACTTAATGTGTACGTCAAGTGCTGATGGGAAATCTGTATTTATCCTTATCGCAAGAGCGTTGGCATCAGCATCAAGAATATTAGGCATAACAAGGAACTTCACCAGGGATCCGTCTAACGTCATAGCAGGGGCATCGGGAACAGATACATCAGGCTCTTCACATGCGGCAGAGGGGACATATTCACTTTCCGTGGTCTCTTTTTGTGACCAATATATCTCTTTTAGTTTTGGAATCTGGAACTTCCCAATGGATACGTTCAACTCCATTGCAGAGGCATGGACATCAGGAATGTGGGCATCAATGACGGGTGCAGACTTTTCACATGTGTAAGTGGGAACATAGAATTCATGCTCCACGGTCTCCTTTTGTGACTGCCATTTCGTGGTATCGCCTAAAGTCTCATTAAGACCAGCTATTTGATTTTTCAGCTTTTGAAGCTGTCCTTCTGCACTTCTTTTCCCACTCAATGCAGTTGTCAGTTCGGCTTCTTTGGAGTTGAGTCGCGACTCCATATCTCCCAGTTGACTCAGAGTAAAGCTTAAATATGTTTCATCTTCTTCATTTCTGATCTGCAGCTGCCGGTACTCCTCCCGGGCATTGTCCAGCTCCAGCTGCAGCCAGACCTTATCACGGGCTGTGTGGTCCAATTATTTGCAGGCATCGGCCATTTTGACCTCATAGCGCTGTGTCAGGCCAGCCACTTGACAGACGGAAACCTTCTCTCTCTCCTCCTTTTTGGCAAGCTGTGTCTTGAGCTCAGCGATCTGCGCCTGCAGCGCTGTGAGCTGCTGAGATCTGTGTTCAGCTGCTAGCTTTAGCTCTTCCTCCAGTGAGGCTCTGGTTATGCTCAGTGTGGCCTTCAGCTCCTCATGCTGTTCTTTGAGGACACACTGGGTACTCAAATAATCTTGCATCATACTTATTTTGTAGGCAGTCTGGAAACTTTCTTCCTGTAGAACTCGCTGCTTTTCTTCAGCATTTACCCATTTCTCTTTGGTGTCCTGCAGATGTGTACGCAGTTCTCGCAGCTGACTCTGCAGCATATTTTCTGCTTGTGTGCGCCGCTCCAGGGAGACACGTTCTTCTTGCAGCACTCTCTCTGCATTCTGCAGTGCTGTCTGCACGTCTAACTTTTCCTGGGCCAACTGTTTCTTCTCCTCTCCTAATTCATGGAGCTTCTTATCTCCTTCACTGACTTGGACATAGAGATTCTTGCACTCTTGGGTTACAGTTTCAAAACTGATATTTAACCCTTCGAAGATTTCTCTCATAGAACGTATCTCTGTTGTCAAGTAGCATCTCTCCTCCCGATCGACTTCCATCTCTTTCTTGAAGTAGCAAATATCCTCATGGGAGACTTTAAGCTCTGTATTAAGCCTGTCAATTTCCTTCATAGAGATTTCCAGGAATTCGTTACTTTTAGAAGCGTGGCGCCGATTCTCAGCAGCATCAGCATATGCCTTCTCCAGCTCACCTGACATGACATCCAGGTCACTTTCCAACTGGTGTTTTTCTTTTTCCTGGAGAACACACTTAGCAATTGCTGAGGATAGACTGCTCTGTAGTGCAGCCTTAGCTTCTTGCGCTTTATCTAAACGTCCATGAAGACAATCAATCTCTTTTCATGCAGCTTGAAGCGTCTGAGTAGGAGCATCTTTCTTCTCTTCCACTATTCTTGGGATACGTCTGTGAGTTGCCTTAAGCTGCAGCATATCTCTTTCATCAAGTGCAGACTCTGAGGTTAAATTTTCATTCTTAATTCCTTCTGCAACTTCCACAGTAATGCCTCCCTTCTTTTTCTTCTTCTTCCTTGCTTTGAGAAGTTCTGAAGAATCAGTGGTACTGTGTTCACATTTACTGCTCAAGACTGTTTGAGTGGGAGCCATAATTAAACCACACTTCCCAAGAAACCAGTAAAGAGGAAATGTGTTTTTAAAACAGAAGCATTAGAATGAACAAGAGGAATATTAGACACAGAAAGACACAAGATAGGAGAGCTGACCCTTTGAGACTTTAACATCAGTCACGGAGATATAAATGCAAGGAAAAAACATATACAGAGAAACCTGCAGTTATATCTGAATCTTTAGGCATTAGGCGTAGGGATATCATACAGACAGAAAAAACCTGCAGTTGAATCTGAAACTTTAGATATTAGGCGTAGGGATATCATACAGACAGAGAAAACCTGCAGTTACATCTAAATCTTTAAGCATCAGGCGTAGGGATATCATACAGACAGAGAAAACCTGCAGTTACATCTAAATCTTTAAGCATCAGGCGTAGGGATATCATATAGACAAAGAAAACCTGCAGTTGAATCTGAAACTTTTGATATCAGGCATAGAAATATCATAGACAGCAGGAAACTAATACAGAGAAAACTTGTAGTTAGATCTGAAACTTTTGACATAGGAATATCAGACAGAGAACCCTGCAGTAAAATCTGAAACCTTTGATATCAGGTGTAGGGATATCATATGTTGCAGAGAAACAAACTTTAGGGGAACTTGCAGGTAAACCTGAAACCTTAGAACCAATCATATGAAAAACTACAGATTGCAGGAAAAATCACAGTATGCAGTAACAAAATAATAGAAGCACTCTTGTCTTTTGAAATGAGAACCCTGTGAACAGCAGTGGTCCAACCAGTGATGCAGAGACAAGCCTATCCAGGAAATGAAAAGTCAGAGTCCAAAAGGTGACAACAGGTACTGCAAGGGTTAACCCAGGCACTGCACAAAAATAAAAATCTCAAAGAAAGCTGCAATAGTCTCTTGCAGCAACAGTTCTAGTCTCAGAAAAAATGTTTTTTTGTTATGAACACAATAATTCTTGCAGAACACTTAGCAGCAACAACAAAAAAACCTTTCAAATCCCAACTTGGATTTCCAAAAAAGAAACGAAAGTACTTATCTTCAACCATGCGGATGTGGTCTGCTGCAGCAGGCAGGAAAGGGTGCAGGCAGAAGAAGAATCTGTTCCAGCGAGATCCAGAAGTGGCCTATGCTTTCTGTCACGGGAGACTCCTGTGGCGGGTAGGATCTCGGTGGCCGGAACAGCAGGAAGCGAAGTAGTGGTCACAAGCAGGGGTCCGAGGCAGGCGGCAGGTAGCGAAGTCAGGTAACAAGCAGGGGTCCGAGGCAGGCGGCAGGTAGCGAAGTCAGGAAACAAGCAGAGGTCGGCAACGAGGAGACTGGAACAGGACAGGCGGGGCGGGACAGGGACTGAGAACAGGGAGCAGGGACTGAGACCGGGGAGCAGGAATAGCCAGATTACTAGCAAGGACCTTTACTGTGAGCAGACTACAATACAGGTACAGGTACAGGTACATAAACAGATCAGGATCAAAGACAGGCATGGAAGTCTGACTTGAAGCAAAGGCAAAACCAACAGACAGGAAGCAAGCTATAAGGACAGAGACAGGAGCAACAAGAAGACAGACAGACAGAGGAACCCAGAGCCAACAGAAGGCAGCAGCACACCCAGTGGACAATGAAGCTATGGCTAGGCAGGAGGTCTAGGCAATCCTGACATAAATTCAGGAAGGTGTGGATAAACAAAGCCTCAAAGCAAAGCCTCACAAGTTTTTGATGAATGGCTCTGTCTACACTAGTTAGTTGCCAAGAAGGGCTAATCAAATGAACATATTAAATTCGAAAAGGGATTATGACACGTGCGCATGGGGGGTGGATGGATGAGTCATTCTCGCCAATACAAATAAATACCAATGAATGGTTTGGGAGAGATGTCGTTAAGAAGTAGAAATACTTTAGCCTTGTGTGTGCGGGGGGAGGGGGAGAGCGCTGTATGCTGGATTACTAGTTCAAATAAATATTTTCAACAGGTCATCATAATGTTTTGATCCCCACACACCCAAATAAAAAGCACAGTATGCCACCCACCTTATAAAGTATGTACAGAACAGTACATGACTAGTGTAGAATTAAAAAGCAACAGTAGTGATTGATTCTCAGAATATCCAGAATTGTTATGCAAGCCCATGTCGATAACCGGAAAAAAAAATATTTAAACTTGAACTTCTAATTGAATGGAAAGTCATACACGCATGCGCAGGAATGTGATGCCACGCTCGGGAAGATTCAAGCCAGAAAGCCATCCATTACAAATGAATGGTGTGGGAGAGGTGTAGATAAGAAGTTGAAATACTTTAGCCTTGTGTGTGTGCGGGGGCAAGGGGGAGAGCACTGTATGATAGATTATCAGTTCAAATAAATATATTCAAAAGGTCATCATAATGTTTAATGTGCAGAAATGTGATACTGTAACATGCCTATGCGTTTCAACAATGTTCCAATGAGACATACACGCATCCGCATAAAATAAAAACAGTATCAAAAGAAGAGCAAGCCTAGTAAAAGTATTGATTAATATAGGAATGTGATAATGTTATTTTCGGAAGAAGATGCGACGTTATATTTTTGTAATACTGTACTTCTTCTCCGTAAGGAGCCTCATACTACCACTTTATACAGTATGAACTCAGAACGTTAATTAATCTCTGCTTTAAATATAAATCTTCAAATTTACAGAACAATTACTGCGCGCGTACACACAGACTTGCAGAAATGTACGCCTGTACTGTAGGTTGAATTGCTATTAGACTTTTAAGACAACAGCTCGTGATCGCCCACCTGAGTTTCTAGACGGTATTGCAGCATTGCAGACAACGCTAAAAAAGCGAGCGCTAAAATAATGAAAACTGCTCGGAAAAATAAGAAAACAGAGTGCGTCTGGCCGCGGATATCAGAGCGTCGCGGCTTAGGCTGATTTAGAATAAAGGCTGGCACAGCTTTTTGCCCTGAGCCTCAAGAGCATCCAAGCGCCCCGCTCATGCTGGGAACAAATACCGACGTGGTACGTGCAGTATTCCGAGCCTACCTGAAAGAGGCCTGTGAACTACCTCTATCAGCTCTACCCATCTAACCTAGTATGACAGAAGAAGACTGTCTGAACCTCGATGAAGGGGACTTATTCAATACTCACGAAGGAGTAACCATGATTCCACCAGGGTGAGTAGAAGTCATGTACGCGGAATGCTGTTATCCAGAGCGAGACAAGGCCGACCAGCTCTTCTTCTTAGAAAGTGCACCCGAAGAGGATGCCTATCGCGGCTACCGACTTGTGCCTGAAATCCGAAAGTGGAAGGGCGGAATGCCTAGGAACGTCGAGGTATATGTCCACAACGTCTCTCCCTATCCCATGCCCTTAGACCAGGGACAACGGTTGGGTCGGATATATCCTGTTTCTTCTGTCAATATGATGTACGCCCAAGTAGATTATGTGGAACCGCCTGAGCAGCCCACGGAGATGGCCTTTGACTTTGGGGAATCCGCCTTGTCCGCTGCATGGAGGGCTCGTTTGACCGCCAAATTTGAAGAACGGAAGGACGTATTCTCCATATGTGAAATGGATGTGGGCTGCTGCCGAAACGCCCAACACACTATCCGGCTAAGTGACACCACCCCGTTTCGGGTACGATCCCGTCGTATCACCCCTCGAGATGTGGAGGATGTGAGAGACGTGTTATGAGAAATGGAAGCAGCGGGCATTGTGACCGAATCCCGTAGCCCCTACGCGTCACCGATTGTGGCGGTGCGGAATAAGAATGGGTCGGTGCGATTGTGTGTCAATTACCGGACCCTGAACAACCGTACCATACCTGATCAGTAAACCCTTCCACGAATTGAAGAAATTCTCAATGCGCTGTTGGGAAGTCAGTGGTTCAGTGTATTGGACTTGAGATCTGGGTACTCTCAGGTGCCTATGAGTGCAGAAGACCAGGAGAAGACGGCTTTCGTATGCCCCCTTTGATTCTACCAATTCACTCACATGCCCCAAGGCATTTGTGGAGCACCAGCAACATTCCAGCGGTTGATGGAAAAGACAATCGGAATCATGAACCCCAGGGAATTTCTAGTTTATCTGGACGATATCATTGTCATTGGCAAGACTTTGGAAGAACATGACTAATGAAGGTGTTGGATCGGCTGGGGCATGAGGGTTTGAAGTTATCCTTGGATAAATGTCGATTCTGCCGTACCTCGGTGACCTACGTGGGACATATAGTATCCGCCGAGGGGATAGCAATGGACCCCGCTAAAATTGAATCTGTAATTGAATGGCCAAGACCCGGAAATGTCATGGAGCTACGCTCATTCCCAGGAATCTGCGGCTACTACCGCCGTTTTGTAGATGGGTATTCCAGCAAAGCCAAAGTCCTTAACAATCTTCTTAAGATATACCCCAAAGACACAGGGCGACCTGCCACCTCTGCACGATTGCCGTTCGACGACAAGTGGACAGAAACCTGTGAACAAGCATTCCTTGATCTGAAGAAATGTTTAACAGAGACACCCGTTCTCGCTTACGCCGATCCCGAGCGACCCTACATCCTTCATGTGGATGCAAGCCTCAACGGGCTAGGAGCAGTACTACACCAGAAATATCTGTCCGGTCTTCGACCAGTGGCCTATGTCAGCCGCAGTCTAACCCTCAGCGAACACAACTATCCCGTCCACAAGCTGGAATTTCTCACTTTTAAGTGGGCAATTGTGGATAAACTCCACGACTATCTGTATGGAGTCACCTTTGAAGTACGCACAGACAACAATCCGTTGACATACTGTACGACAATCGCCAAACTGGACGCTACAGGCCATCAATGGCTAGCAGCCCTCTCAAACTACATGTTCACCTTGAAGAACAAGCCAGGGCATCTAAATATCAGGGCTGATGCCCTATCCAGAAGACCAGGACTAGAGGCCACTCGGATGATGACATTTGGGAAGAGATTCCTGGGCCAGGGAAGCGAGCCATGTGCAACACGGCGGCTATTTTAGGGATTCTCTGAATTGCGTGTCGTGGATTCCTTGGAATGTCAATCCAAAGCTCTGGCTGCTGCCTAGTGTTACCCCGATGGGATGAATGTCACCCCAGAAAAATTTATCTCGTGGAAAGATATGATACAATTTCAGGTAAGGGACCCAGTAGTGGGCCGTATCACCAGGCGGTACAGAAAAAAAGACCTGACATGCTGAAACGTGGTCCCAGCGACCTTGTGGCCATACTCATGCGAGAAGCTGACAAATTCAAGCTGGACAACGGTTTACTATACCGGGTGGTACAATACCATTACCATCCAGAGAGGAAACAATTGGTTGTACCCCGAAACTTACAATATCTGGTCCTGAAAGCCTTACACGATGAACATGGCAATCTGGGCGTAGAAAAGACTTTTGGGTTGATGCGAGATCGGTTCTTCTGGCCTTAGATGCGCAAATCAGTTGAGCGACAATGTTGATGGTGCTTCCGATGCATCTAACGCAAGACTCTCCCTACCAGAGCCGCCACCATGGCTCATCTGAAACGCTCGAGTCCCATGGACTTGGTGTGTATGGCCTTTCTGTGCATTGAACAAAGACAAAAACAAAGCTGGGGCACTCCCTACCTTGTGTGACGTGTGGAAGTGTAACAACGGTGGGCTAGTGTAGAAACCAAAGAAGTATGTATATACTAGCCCATGTCGTAGTACTGCAGCTTGACCAAGAAGAAGATGGAACCCAGAATCTTCTTATAACGGCAATGGATACAAGATGGCGGTCAGCGCAAGATGTTAATCTCGAAAAATAAAGAGACAATAATATACACAGATGATTAGTGCATGTATTGATTGACACAATATGTCCTCTTGGGGATAAGGGAAAGGGAGGGGGGGATGAGAGGGGGAGGGGAAGAGGGGGGAATGGGGTGGGATGCAAGTGACTAGTGATGTATACAACAATATATATATACAGTGTTCGACAAATCACCCAAAAATCTACTCGCCCAACCAAAAAATCTACTCGCCACCTAGTCCCGACCCCAACCCCGCCCCTAGTCCCGCCCCCAACCCCGCCCCTAGTCCCGCCCCCAACCCCGCTTTAAAATAAAATATATAAATAAAATACATTTAATAAATTCCTAGTCAGAACAACATTCGTTTTTGACATAAATGTATTTATTGTATTACATTATACTACAATTAGTCCTTGTTACATGTGTGTGTGTGTAAATGTCGGTTCTAGAAATAAAAGCCAGGTGTGAATGACTAGTTTCCTGAACCGCTTAACCAATGTCTGGATGTCCCCGCTTCACAATATCTAAAGCAGCAATCCCACCTGGGATCTTACCTGATCCGCAGTCCCTCAATGTCCAGGTACGCTCATTCCCGCAATGTTATACATTGGGGAGGTGTTCATTACCTGTCTTCTGGGTTAGGGGGGGTTCCGATGTCTTCCGTGTGAAGCTTGAGCCAGATCTGGAAGAAAGCAGTATAGGGTAGTTAAGATTTCGGTGTAGTATAGGGCAGTTAAGATATATAGGGTAAATAAGAGATCCAGAGTGTGAGTGACAGAGAGAGAGAGTGTGGGAGTGACAGAGAGAGAGAGTGTGGGGAAGAGGGAGAGAGCGTGTGGGGGAGAGGGAGAGAGAGTGTTGGGGAGAGGGAGAGAGAGTGTTGGGGAGAGAGGGAGAGAGAGTGTGGGGGAGAGAGGGAGAGAGAGTGTGGGGGAGAGAGGGAGAGAGAGTGTGGGGGAGAGAGAGTGTGGGGGAGAGAGGGAGAGAGAGTGTGGGGGAGAGAGAGAGAGAGTGTGGGGGAGAGAGAGAGAGTGTGGGGGAGAGAGAGAGAGAGTGTGGGGGAGAGAGAGAGTGGGGGGGGAGAGAGTGGGGGGGGAGAGAGAGTGGGGGGGAGAGAGAGTGTGGGGGAGAGGGAGAGAGAGTGTGGGGGAGAGAGAGAGTGTGGGGGAGAGAGTGTGGGGGAGAGAGGGAGAGAGAGTGTGGGGGAGAGAGGGAGAGAGAGTGTGGGGGAGAGAGGGAGAGAGAGTGTGGGGGAGAGAGGGAGAGAGAGTGTGGGGGAGAGAGAGTGTGGGGGAGAGAGGGAGAGAGAGTGTGGGGGAGAGAGAGAGAGTGTGGGGGGGGGGGAGAGAGAGAGTGTGGGGGGGAGAGAGAGAGAGTGGGGGGAGAGAGAGAGTGTGGGGGAGAGAGAGAGTGTGTGGGGGAGAGAGAGAGAGAGTGTGGGAGGGAGAGAGTGTGGGGGAGAGAGGGAGAGAGAGTGTGAGGGAGAGAGAGTGTGGGGGAGAGAGGGAGAGAGTGTGGGGGAGAGAGGGAGAGAGAGTGTGGGGGAGAGAGGGAGAGAGAGTGTGGGGGAGAGAGAGAGAGAGTGTGTGGGAGAGAGAGAGTGTGGGGGGGAGAGAGAGCATGTGGGGGGGAGAGAGAGCGTGTGGGGGGGAGAGAGAGAGTGTGGGGGGGGGAGAGAGAGAGTGTGGGGGGGAGAGAGAGAGTGTGGGGGGGAGAGAGAGTGTGTGGGGGGGAGAGAGAGTGTGGGGGAGACAGAGGAGAGAAACGGTGGGTGACACACACAGAGGGTGGGTGATACACAGAGAGAGAGGCTGGGTGAGTGACTGGCTGGTTGAGTGGTTTGCTGGGTGAGTGGCTGGGTGGGGCAGGGGTGACTGGGTGGGTGAGTGACTGACACTGACTGGGGGTGGGGGGTGACTGACACTGACTGGGGGTGGGGGGGTGACTGACACTGACTGGGGGTGGGGGGGTGACTGACACTGACTGGGGGTGGGGGGGTGACTGACACTGACTGGGGTTGGGGGGGTGACTGACACTGACTGGGGGTGGGGGGGTGACTGACACTGACTGGGGGTGGGGGGGTGACTGACACTGACTGGGGGTGGGGGGGTGACTGACACTGACTGGGGGTGGGGGGGTGACTGACACTGACTGGGGTTGGGGGGGTGACTGACACTGACTGGGGTTGGGGGGGTGACTGACACTGACTGGGGGTGGGGGGGTGACTGACACTGACTGGGGGTGGGGGGGTGACTGACACTGACTGGGGGTGGGGGGGTGACTGACACTGACTGGGGGTGGGGGGGTGACTGACACTGACTGGGGGTGGGGGGGTGACTGACACTGACTGGGGGTGGGGGGGTGACTGACACTGACTGGGGTTGGGGGGGTGACTGACACTGACTGGGGGTGGGGGGGTGACTGACACTGACGGGGTGTGAGGGGGTGACTGACACTGACTGGGGGTGGGGGGGTGACTGACACTGACGGGGTGTGGGGGGGTGACTGACACTGACGGGGTGTGGGGGTGACTGACACTGACTGGGGGTGGGGGGTGACTGACACTGACTGGGGGTGGGGGGGTGACTGACACTGACGGGGTGTGGGGGTGACTGACACTGACTGGGGGTGGGGGGGTGACTGACACTGACTGGTGGTGGGGGGGTGACTGACACTGACTGGGGGTGGGGGGTGACTGACACTGACTGGGGGTGGGGGGGTGACTGACACTGACTGGGGGTGGGGGGTGACTGACACTGACTGGGGGTGGGGGGGTGACTGACACTGACTGGGGGTGGGGGGGTGACTGACACTGACTGGGGGTGGGGGGTGACTGACACTGACTGGGGTTGGGGGGGTGACTGACACTGACTGGGGGTGGGGGGGTGACTGACATTGATGGGGTGGGGGGGTGACTGACACTGACTGGGGGTGGGGGGGTGACTGACACTGACTGGGGGTGGGGGGGTGACTGACACTGACTGGGGGTGGGGGGTGACTGACACTGACTGGGGGTGGGGGGTGACTGACACTGACTGGGGGTGGGGGGGTGACTGACACTGACTGGGGGTGGGGGGGTGACTGACACTGACTGGGGGTGGGGGGGTGACTGACACTGACTGGGGGTGGGGGGTGACTGACACTGATGGGGTGGGGGGTGACTGACACTGACTGGGGGTGGGGGGGTGACTGACACTGACTGGGGGTGGGGGGTGACTGACACTGACTGGGGGTGGGGGGTGACTGACACTGACTGGGGGTGGGGGGTGACTGACACTGACTGGGGGTGGGGGGTGACTGACACAGACTGGGGGTGGGGGGTGACTGACACTGACTGGGGTTGGGGGGTGACTGACAGGGGGGGTGACTGACAAGGGGGGGTGACTGACTGACTGGGGGGAAGGTTACTGACTGGGGGGGTTACTAACTGGGGGGGTGACTGACTGGGGGGGGGGTTACTGACTGGGGGGGGTTACTGACTGGGGGGGGTTACTGACTGGAGGGGACCTCTGGTGTCACACACATACACATACTCCCATACACACATACATTCATTCACACACACACACATTCTCCCACACACACACACATACACATTCTCACACACACACAGGGGAGGAAAGGCCGCGACCAGCACCACGCAAATCCCCCACCCACCCGCGCCCATCTCCCGCTCGTGTGGGGGGCAGGCCGGCATCCCCCCCCCCCAATCAGCAGGGTGGGTGGGAGGCACGTGGCGAGGTATCCCCCACTGGGCGCCCCAGGTGACAGTCAGCCCCGCCGTGGCTGCCACTGCCCTGCTCCCCTCGCCGGCATGTCACAGTGCCTGGCCAAGCTGCAGGCTGCTTCTTCCCCCCCAGCCCGCGGCGGCATGATGCTCGTGGCGGGGGGGGGGCAAGGCCGACATCCCCCCACCTCATGCGGCGGCTGCGCCATCATGAAGGTAGGGGACGCATGGGAGGCACGTGGTGAGGGCCGAGCCCCCCCCCCCCCCCCCCGCAAGCCAACCGGGCTGCAGCAGCGGGGACCTCCCGCCCCTGACATCGATCGGTGGATCGAGGGGAAGGGGACAGGAGGAGGGGAAGGGGACAGGAGCAGGAAGAGGGGAAGGGAGCAGGAGGAGGGGACAGGAGCAGGAGGAGGGGACAGGAGCAGGGGACAGGAGGAGGGGAATGGGACAGGAGCAGGGGACAGGAGAGCTTCCGCGGTGGGGAGTAGGGAGCCATGTGGGGACCAGGGGGATCGCAGGGAAGGAGCAGAGGGGCCGCAGCATGGAGAGTACTTACCCTCCAACAGAGCTCCAAGCAGAATGGCCGCTCGTTGGGGGCGGGCTCATATAGAGCCTGGCCGCGCGCCCAAAAAGCCTGGAGCTCGCGCCAATCAGGAGTCAGGTAGGGGAGTTTTTTTTATTATTTTTTTTCAGCGCGAGCAGGGAAATTTCAGCGCGAACGGGGGAATTTAAAAAAAAAACACGTGTACTGCTTGGGCCAATAGTTACTCGCCCGGGGGTTAAATCCACCCGCCCCGGGCGAGTGAATGTATACAATTGTCGAACACTGTATATATATATATATATATATCTCAATGACTCACACGGCCTAGTGTGACACCCTTCCTTCAGAGGTAGGTGATGGAATGGACAGCTGACTATGAATGGATGAATATTGCAGCAATGGGATGTATAAATGAATATATAAGAACAACTCACACGGCCTTGTGTTAGCCCCTTCCCTCAGTGTGAAAGTTTGAGTGCTGTCAGTCTGATGGTAATCAGTCACGTCTCCTCCTTATTACCCCACAGTGGATAATTTGTTCATGGACATCTGGGATCAGGACACCATCTGGTCCGCCCATGAATTTGGCGCAGACTTGGTCCTATGGCGGAGGTATATAGATGACATTTTCTTCATCTGGAAAGGAAGCGATGAGAGCCTGACGTCATTTTTAGAGTACATCAACAGGAATGAAATTAATCTCGTATTCACGTCATGTACAAGTTTTAAATCAGTGGACTTTTTAGATCTTACCATATATGTGGAGGATAGCCGTCTTAAAACTAAAACTTTTTTTAAGCAGGTAGACTGCAATAATTATCTTTTAAGAAATAGATGCCACCATAGAAGATGGCTCACAAATATACCCCAGGGTCAATTTCGTAGGATACGGCGCAACTGCAGCGATGATAGAGCTTTTAGAGAACAAGCAGAGATCCTAAAAAATTGGTTTATTACTAAGAAATATGACCATGACACTATGGATGAAGCGATCAGGAAGACAGGTTTATTGAGGCGTGAGGATATTCTCAAAACTAATTCTAAACAACCAAAGGGAGATTTTGACGCAACATTTATTGCTGCAACAGCACCGGGCTTTGGCACCCGATTGTAGGTGCAGGTCATCGGACCCAGGTCGTTACCGAGGAGCACCTCCGTATCCAAACCAGGTAAAACCCCCACCTCCCGCACACTCCGTCCCTCCCCCCAATCCAAAAAGATTCGGGTGACTTGCAGAAACCGTGGCTCTCCGTCCGCCACCGTGATCTGCATCCCGGATCCCGGGAGCAATTCCTCTGTTCGTACCATATCAGGTCGTACCAGGATTACCGCAGCACCTGAATCCAGCAAGCCGACTGCTTGCCGGTCACCGACAGTGACCGTCATGAGGTGTCTGCTCTGGCCATCCATCTGCTGCAGCTCGGCTGGTGCAACGGGATGTCCTCCGCTCCTGGCTGTTGGCACGGAAGAATCAAGGACAGGATCTCCGTGGAACGTCCGCTGGGGGTTGTTTCCACGGCTGGGCTTGAATCCTCGGTGGAGGCCACCCGTACTCGGGCTACCGGCCTCACAGCTGGGGTGCGTTGCCCCTGATGGGGTCCCCTGGACCATGGATGATCCGGGCAGTCCGGTCTGAGGTGACCGGTTTGGTTGCAGGGGAAGCAACGCCGCTTGTGCTTGAACTCTACCGTCTTGGGTGGACTGCCGCCCACAGGTGATTTCCTAGTCCATTGGGGAGTGGTGCGGCTTCACTTTGCGGGGTCTGCTGCTGCCTTAGTCGCTGACTTAGGATGGATCATGGATCTGCTGGTGGTGTACTCAACTGCCAGCTTTGCTGCTTCCAGGTGTGTTTTGGGTTTTCGGTCGAACACCCAAGCTCTCACTGCCGGTGGACATTGTTGAAGGAGCTGCTCCTGAAACATTAGGTCCAGCAGCACTTGATAGGTCTTAGCCCCACACCCCTCCACCAATAGGGTCCCATGCAATGCCATGCGGGCACCATAGTTCACAAACAACTCCTGAGGTTTTTTCTCCTCAGTCCAGAACTTGCCACGGTAAGCTTCTGGGGTGAGGGCATATTGGGCCAGCAGCAGGCCTTTCAGGTAATCATAGTCATCTGCGAATATACAATACAGACCGGCGCCACTATAGTCCAATGGTGGAAAAAGATTGTCCAATATGGGAATGTTCTCACACGGATGGTAGCTGTAAATGTAGTTTTCAGCTGTATCTTCACTGTGTGAACTCCATCAACATATGCAGAGAGAAGAGAAACAAGAAAAACACATCTTAGTGCAGATATGCAATGATATGATATACACCAAACAAGACTAACATTACACAAAACACATAACATAAAACATATAAGGCTGGCTGATACTAAATATAGCCTGGAGCTCCCGTGGCTCCTGGAGGCCCCCCTCCCCTGGTGCAGCTCGATCGCGGGTGCTGAAAAACCCGATGGCTTCCAAGGGTGGGGGCTGGAGCAGGGAGCAGCGCGGCTTCTCCTGCCTGCGGCCGGTTGCCGGGGACGCGATCGGGCCGTTGCTAAGGCCGCGATCGCGTCTCTATGGTCCCGGCGGCCGCAGAGCAGGGCGCCGCCATTGAGGACCGTCTCGCGCATGCGCAGTTGTAGCGTCAGCGCGAAAGGCCCCCAGATAGCTCGCGCGAGAGCAGGGAGAGATCAGGACAGTGTAGGGAGAGCCCCAGAGCCCGGGAAAGCTTGCGCACGCGCAGGGCAGGGGAGAGAAAGCCCGCGAACCCCTAGCCTACCAGGGAAGGCTCTGAGCTGGCACTACATATCCCAAGAGCCTTTGCGAGCCCCATGTGACACCAGGGAGCCAATAGGGCTTAGGAGACCCCTGGGAAAAGAGATACATTTGGCGGGCTTGCAGCACGTTAGATCAGTCAGGAAGAGTCAGAGACCGGAGCAGCCCAGGGAAGGAGGTAGGGTACAGGAGTCAGGGACTCCCTGTATTAGGCCAGTATCCCCAGGGCCCGAGATAGCTCAGCTCCCCAGTAAGGTGAGTGTTGCCAGGGGCAGCCCTCAGGTTAGGGACCCTGCCACTTACATTAGTGGGAGCTGGGAAAGTAAGGTTACAGAGAGTTGGAGTCAGGGAGCTGTAGGGAAGGAAGGGTGCGGGGAGCGAGTGCAGCTCCTGCCCCATATAGGTACCTACACCCCAGGTAGGCCCCAACTCCCCACTAGCTTAGTGGGTAAGTGCTTAGGGAGGCCCAAGATAGGGACGCTGCCCTTAGCATAGAGTGCTGCCTTGTCAGAGTCACGGCTGTTAGTGCTGTGAGGTCTGACAGGCAGGCACCTTGTTGCGCAGCACGTTGGCTGCAGCCTCCAGTGAGCTACAGCTTGCTGCTGTAGGCGCTGGGACTAGTCAGAAAGTAGTGAGGCTGAAGGGACTTGGGTAGTTAGGGGAGTGGGACAGGCCATAACCCCTGCAGGCCCATAGGAGTTCCCCAAGCCACTACAGGTTGCTGTACTACAGGGACAGGCCCTAGGTTAGGGTTCCTGTCACGTTAGTACCAAGTGTTAGTTAGGGACTCAGCGGACGCTGCGGTCCCGGTGAAGCGGTTCAGACCCACGTTGGGGTCCGCAGAGACTATTCCAGAGTGAGACCGCCCTGGCGGTCCGCGTACAAAGGAGTTCGGTTGGAGGATCAGACGGATTCATCACACGTCTGACCCTTTGCGAAGCCAGTTGCTGATCCGAGTACCGGAGTGCTCGGCAGGTACCATACAGTCATAAGTGCACCAACGGGCCCTTAGTTTAATAGTGACTGCGCAGTCACCCATTGACTCTGTCTGCAAGAGTGCGGGACATTGGGTGGGGTTCTTTGGACACTGGGTGGGATCACCTGGTGTTGGGGAAGCGTCCTGCTGGACGTCGCAGTTAGTGTCTCCTCGTGAGAGGGACACCGGTTATGTGATACCTGTCATGATGTGTTATATTCTGTTCTAACCTAAGTAAATAGTATTAGTTATTATATATCTGTGTATCAGTATTGATTGTTGTGATTGTCCTGCGAGGAACCACTCCCCCTCTGGTGGGAGCCATCGCAGGTGGAGGCGCTGAATTGAGTAAGTGGTTACCCCTAGTATAATTGCCCCAGGTTCCCCGTGGCGGAAGCTCAGCCCTCCTGCGAACCAACAGGTAATGCACCACACCTATGGTAACACCGTATGTTCCTTGCACCCACATCAGATCTGCGATTGGGGGGGGGAATACCCGTTACATAAGAATAGATTTATTAAACACAATAAAATAGCAGGCGTGGGATCCGGTTGGTAAAAACCGGAGTCCTACTTACAGCACTGCCACAGACCATGAGCGGGGGTTTTTTTCAGGTAGAATTTTGACCGGCTGCAGCTCCGTCGAACACGTGGTATCCAGGAAGCTCCACAGTCCTGAAACCGGAAGTGCGTCGCTCCGTGCGACTTGCTTATTCTCCTGGAGCCGTCGATCAACCTGCTGCCGGAAATGTACTCCTGGGGGCGGATGGAATCGCCAAAAAGTCCCTCTTCAATGGACTACTGCGGCCACAATGCTGTCCTCTGCCACACTGCACAAGTGATAATAAAAACTGCCCAACGCGTTTCGTGCGCATGCGCACTTCTTCAGGACGGAGCGACGCACTTCCGGTTTCAGGACTGTGGAGCTTCCTGGATACCACGTGTTCGACGGAGCTGCAGCCGGTCAAAATTCTACCTGAAAAAACCCCCCGCTCATGGTCTGTGGCAGTGCTGTAAGTAGGACTCCGGTTTTTACCAACCGGATCCCACGCCTGCTATTTTATTGTGTTTAATAAATCTATTCTTAGTATCAGCCAGCCTTATATGTTTTATGTTATGTGTTTTGTGTAATGTTAGTCTTGTTTGGTGTATATCATATCATTGCATATCTGCACTAAGATGTGTTTTTCTTGTTTCTCTTCTCTCTGCATATGTTGATGGAGTTCACACAGTGAAGATACAGCTGAAAACTACATTTACAGCTACCATCCGTGTGAGAACATTCCCATATTGGACAATCTTTTTCCATCATTGGACTATAGTGGCGCCGGTCTGTATTGTATATTTGTGTTTTGTATTGCTAACTAGGTCTTGGAGTTAGTGTCACCTGGCAGCCTAATTTTATTTTATATTAATATATCACCTAATATTACACATATAATTCTTTTAGCGTTATATACACCCATTTTTTCTTATAGTCATCTGCGAGCTCATCAGGGACAGCCTGCATGGTCAGACCAGACAGCAAGGGGTCAAGTCTCATGACCCAGTCCCGTTGAGGTACCTTGTACCGCCGACACTGCATCTCAAAGTTCCTTAAGAAGCGTCAATCTGGTCGGTACACTCCACGAACTTGGAGAAGCTATGATGGTTCAGCTGGGGAGAAGTCCATTCATCATATGCAGGGAAGGGGTAAGCAGGTCTGTTCAGCGCCAGAGATAGGAACTGGAGTTGCTCCTCCTGGGTCAACTTCTCCCCCCACGTAGTCATCATCGCAAGCACTTCAGGGGCCACCGAACTGGTCGCCGCAACGGCCAATGCCCCTCCTGCTGCAAGACTCCCGTGGTCGCTGGGTTAACCTGTTCCCTCCCCAAGTCTCTGCCACTCCGGAGCTGGGTCCATTCCCTGCGCTCCGGGCGGTTAAATGTGTACGGCCCCTGCAGCTGGTGCTCTTTGCCCCTCCAGCTCAGCCAGCCGGGGATCGTGCGCCCTTAACTCCGCTTCCAATTGTTCTGGCTTTCTGCCCTCCGTGGGCAGCCGATACTCGATACACCATTCTCTCAGCTGTGCCCGAGTCCGGACAGAAGATGGACCGGCACTTTCGCTCATGATAGGATGTTTCGCGCAAGTATGTTTGAACAATTAGGTGGTGTTATATTCCCCGTTATATGTTGCACAACAGTATGTCCAAAATCACTAGTCTTAAGAACTCGCACTCTACCCGAGTTCCCGCTGTGTTACAGAGTCCCGCAGTAAACTGCAACACAGATTCAATTCAATCCCAACGCTGCCACCAGTTTATTATAAGCCTGTCATGGTAGCTTCAGGGTTATAATATACACCAAATAATCTGGGTTGAATTGAATGAGACTGTGATATAATATTCCTTTAGAAGACGGGTGGACACACAGTATTGAGCAAATAACAAACAGAATATATACACTTACTTGGGAAGGAGATAGATGAAATAGCCCAGACTCAGGCTAGCAGTTCATCAGGCATCAGGATACAAAACGAACAACATGGGCATAGAGCTTGCAATCGTTTATATGGGATTTGGGCTCTATCCCTTATCATTGGGCCTCATGCATTTGATAACAATTACCTGAACCCAATTACCTTTTGCCAGCTAACGTGGGAAGCAGAAGGGTACCTGCCCCCAGGTTGTTGGCACATGCACATCCTTCTAGTCAGAGGCCCATTTCCTTAGCCCCACTCTAAAAAGTTGATGCCTCTGAATCTACCATTTGGGATTCTGGGCCGGGGAACTCTGGCATGTGAAATATGGCACTTAACATGAATATGTAGATCCAGGGTAGGAAGGGAGCGATGGTCTCAGGAACACTCAACACTCTCATACTGAATGGTCTCAATGCTGACTTTGAATTAGCACCATTTCTAATTTGACCATATTGCACAATCTTTCAACATCTCAATCGCTTGATATCTGCCTCCCTACTGTGACCTCTCCCATCCCTTTCCTTTATTTATGTGTACTGACATGCTATATGTTTATTCCATATACTTTAAAATGTCTATGGAGAATCTGTTATTTAAATAATATGTTCCCTTGATTAACTGATGATCTCTCTCTCTTTCCCTCTCTCCTAATCACCATGAGTCATTAAATTGACAATTTATATGCTTTTTATAAGCCTTCGTGGCTGAATTACTTGCAACTTATTTTACCTATGCATTGTTATTAAATTGCGTCGCATTTGACCACAGAGTTATGTACCTTTAATTAGGAGAACCTGTGTGAAAACTGATATATTAATTAATTGGACCAATTATACACAGTACTTATTGGTGTGTACCCACTAGGGGTCTCATTCGCTCCTGAGGAAGCTGTCTTAGCACAGCGAAACGCGTAGAGCCGTCCAAAAGTCTGTACAGCTGCTCCTGAATTGAAGGCGCTGAAGTTGCTGTGTTGCCCTGCTGCCCGCTTCCCTGGTTACCTAAACGGAAGTCGTCAGTCCCTCGCCGGATGTGACGTCAGACGCTATCCATCGCGGTCCGACAGGAGTCACGGGGAGGTGAAGCAGCCAGTGTTCCAACTGTGCCGGCACTCTACTGCCTCAAGAAAAACCTTATGGGTACATTTCCCATGTACTTATTGTGAGTACGATTCCTATATGTCTTTTTAAACTTATAAATTTTATTTTCGATCTATACCATGGTCTCCCCTTGTTTTCCATGAATATCTACCTGTGGAATGTATCCTGTACCACCATCTGTCTGAGTCCCTTTCATTGCTGGGCAAATTCTCATCTGCTGTCCTGACCCACTACCTGCTGTGTATATCAATGCTGTTTGAACACTGATCTGCTGTAAGTAGGCATCTATACAGAGCCAAGATTCAATTATACCAACTTTGTGCTATTTTACTGTGCTATTTTACTGCACTATTATTTTGTGTTCTTTTATTTCTCAGGATCCATAGTAAAGCCTTGGTTAGATATAATATAGCTTAGGAAGGCTGTGGACGTCTGATGGAACAGGCATTTTCCATTTTTGCATAGAGGCGATTAGCACGAAGCCTAGAGAGTACCAGTTTGGTATGGCGAATGTGCTCCTCTAAGTTCTTAGAGAAAATGAGGATGTCGTCCAAATATACGATAACAAACGTCCCCAAAACGTCCCGAAAGATATCGTTCATGAACTCTTGGAAAACAGCAGGAGAATTGCACAGCCCGAAGGGCATCACTAAATACTCATAATGTCCAGAACGCGTGTTAAACGCGGTTTTCCATTCATCCCCGTCTCTTATTCGAATAAGATTATAAGCCCCTCTTAAATCGAGTTTGGAGAATATAGATGCTCCTTGTAGACGGTCGAAGAGTTCAGAAATTAAAGGGAGAGGGTACCGTTTTTTTTACTGTCATTTTGTTAAGCCCACGAAAGTCGATACAAGGTCTTAGGGAGCCATCCTTCTTCTTCAGGAAGAAGAAGCCTGCCCCGGTGGGGGAGGTAGAGTTGCGGATGAATCCTTTCTCCAAATTCTCTTGGATATAAGTCGTCATAGCTTCTGTCTCTGGCACCGACAGGGGATACGACTTAGATTTAGGGAGAATGGTTCCTGGAATTAAATCAATAGGACAATCGTAGGGGTGATGGGGAGGTAATACCTCAGCTTGTACTTTGTTGAAAACATCTAAATACTCGTGATACACCGTCGGCAGAGCGGACAAGTTAGAGGAAGTGATGTCCAGGCCAGCGAGCACGGCAGCAGGAGGAGTAACCGACTTCTCTGAGGAGGTAGACCATTGGATAGGTAAGACATCGGTCCAATCTATACATGAAAAGAGTACAGGGAAAACGGCGGTGCATCTGCTGCTGCTGCTGCTGAAGATTGGAAACCACAAACTGCAAACCACAAAATATCCTAGGTGCAAAAATTATTTATTTTAGGGCATAGTAACAGCCAAAAAGAACACTCTGACGCGTTTCCTGTGGTATCCCACGCTTTATCAAAGAGTAAAATCACTTACACGATCACATACTTAAATACCCACAATTCCCTCTCCTCTCCTATGACGCTGTGTAATTTGGGCCAATCGGAAGCGTGGGAGGCGTCACTCCCCTCTAGCTGGTGTAAGGCACATTAGCCTGAAGCAAACCCAGCTGTGCTTCACAGTACAATTGCATGGGAGGTGAATGTATCCTCCCCTTGATGACGCGACAGCCCTTCTGGCCAATCATAGGCCTTGAAAACGGGACGTCCAAAATGTAAACAAATACTGACTGACAGCTTTATCCAAGAAAAGGAAATGGTGGGTATACTCCTAAGAACAAATAACATTAGGATCATCGCTCAAGACACATTAAATCAGTATGTCTAGCACTGTTCAACACTGCAATATATAAAGGAACAATGATCCATATAATGAAGTAAGACAATTAAAAAACCACTATCAACACTATAGTGGAGTAATACATAAAAACACACAAATTGCTGTGTATTACCCTCACAGTACACAATCTATACATGGATTGTGAAGCTGTAGCCACGGTAATCCTAGAATAACCTGGACAGTAGGAGAATGAAAGACATCAAAGACCATTACCTCTTTATGGCCATCCGCGGTGGTCAGGGTAAGTGGAATGGACTCCAAAATGATGAAGGCTGGTTGAAGTGGGCGTCCATCGATAGCCTCCAGGCCAATAGGCGATCTTTTCTTGACCAAAGGAATTCAGCTCTTGCAGGCGAAGGTATGATCAAGAAAGTTACCACCAGACCCAGAGTCGATGAAGGCTTTCACTTCTATTTGAAGATCAGGACCCGCCAGCGTTACAGGGAGCATAAGTTTTTTAGGTAGTTCCTTAGGGAGAGAGGGGCAAGGAGAGATAGTACCCAGTAGAAGCTCCTCTACCTTTACTGGGCGTTCCCGTTTCCCGGCTTCAGGCGACAGTTTCGGAGCCGATGCTCAGGGGAACCGCAATAATAGCAGAGACCCTCCTCACGACGTCGTGCTTTCTCTGCAGCCCGAAGTTGTTGGCTACCGATCTGCATCGGTTCAGGAGCATCCAACACAGGGAAGGGCGAAGGAGAAGGCCTGTGAGAAACAGACAGAGGGGGGATTGAACGAGAACAGTGACGCTCGTGTCGTCGTTCTTGGGTACGTTGATCCATACGGATGCTGAGTGCAATGAGTTACTTAAGGGAAGAAGGCCGAACGTGAGCTGCGAGGTCATCCTTTAGAGAAGGCCTGCACAACACCAGTCCTCGAGGGCCGCAAACAGGCCAGGTTTTCAGGATATCCCTACTTCAGCACAGCTGGCTTAATTAGTGGCTCAGTATGAATGTTGTGTTTTATAAAGTTGTCATTGTTTTCATTGTTTAATGCTTCTTTAATGTTTTGCATGTCTGGAGTCGGGCAAAGCTAACAACAGGAAACACCCCCATTGGTGCAGGACAGAAAATCCAGCAATATTTCCTAGTAATGAACTGGTTCTCCATGCCATGCTTTCTCCCTCATAAAACACAAAAACTCTGAATTGCATAACATATTCAGTGTAATGTAAAGTGATAATGTAGTCATAATGTAAGTACTCTACTCCATGCCATGCTTCCCCCCCATTCCCCCAAAACATCCTGATTTTATAATGTGCAGTAATGGTTTAATTTTTTTTTATCAATTTCTGCTATGACACACGTGTGCAGTAATGCCATTACACGCATGCTTTTCCTCTCTAAGAACCCCCCCCCCCCATATCAGGTTTTTATTAAGGAAGGTGTGATTATTAATATTGAATATTGTCTTTATCTTTTAAAGAACAAGATGTCTAAGAACAGCCAGCCGGTTCGAAGAAGAAAAATAACAAGAGATTAATAATTTGAAAGAAGAGATGACTTTGTATTTTTGTATTATTATTTTTTATTTGATTCTCACTTGAAAATAAATATTTCATACTTTATAAATACTTTGTGGTGTTTTCACGTTTTTACTCTTTACCTGTAAATTAGATACACTTACACTACTACTGTACATAAAGTACTACGGTCATTTTAATATATCTATATAAATATCTCATATTAAATCTATAGAATACAGTAAATAAAAGTTATACTTAACCCCTGCCAGGGTGAAGTCTAATAGCACTTTCACCCATTTGTGTTGAAACAGTATAAATATGCATTACATTAAATGTGCTTTAGGATACACAGTAGGCAATAAACACATTGAGTATCAATGTGGTAACCTACTGTATGCCACCCTTTGACCATCCTGAGGAAAAAAGAGAGAGATCCAGCGCTACACGGATTTCAAGATAACAGGTCTTTTTCAAGTGACAAGGCATACTCAAATGAGGGGCTACCTAGTATATATACCCTCCAACATTAATCAAACAAGTGAAAAAACAAGTGAAAACAGTTACATAATCACCCCAGCTGTCCCAGTCCGCTTCCCCTGATCAGTGCTATCTCCATGCATAGCCATAACAGTCCATGAGAGTTCATTTCCGGTTCCTGTGTCCATTTCCGGTCTGTGCGTTCCAGTGACGTCACGGGACTCTTCTGCGCATGCCCATGCGTTCCAGCATTGTCATCGTCGCCCCGTCGATCTACAGTGACGTCAGTCTTCTTGCCTGAGTAGTTTATCCTTCCCTCGTGCTGCTGTGGGGGCTGTGTGTTCGCTCTATGAGCTGTAAGCCTTCCATCCTTCTGCGTCTCGATGTGGGAGGTGCTCCTGCGTCCTGTTTCTTCACTGTGAGATCTCTGGAATCTTGTAGTCCTTAATGTGTCCTGAAAATTGGGCTTTATTTCTTTCTCTCTTTTCCTGCAATAAATGTCCTTTAGTATGTGATCAGGGGTAGCTGTATATAGTGTGCTCCAGTGTCAATTTAAAATGTGCAAAATAAACATTTATTAAAAGTTTATGGAATGCTTTATCAATCTATTTAGTCCTTACTCACTTAAAAGGCTTCTCACCAACAGCAGCCATGCCATATAAGAAACATATAAGAAACAGTTTTATCTCCTATCAAGAAACAGTTGTAAGATATGTAGTCATTTAGCCCTTTAGGATAACTGTGTCCAACGTGTATGTCCAGAATGTCTCTCGTTGTAATAAAAGTGTATCTACATCGAATCCTGTGGACTTTCTTTGTATTAGTTCTATCCCCATTACACGAAGGGATGAGACTGGGTGGTTGTGGTCTGTACAGTGGTCAATAAAAACCATATTCTCCGATTTATTATTTATCCTGCTCTTATGCTCAATAAATCTGTTTTTTAGACTCCTTTTTGTATTACCCACATATAAAAGCCCACAAGGACATTTAATGATATAGATGACTTGTGTGGTAGTGCAGGTGATACGCTTATTGATTTTAAATTTTGCACCACTTCTTGGATGACAAAATACATCGCCTGTCATTAAACTGTTGCATACCGAACAATTAAAACACTTGTAGCAGCCTGCTTTTGGGTTACTTAAAAAATGTGTACTCACATAGTGCTCTTTTTTATCTGCTTTAATGAGAATATCCTTGATATTCTCTCCTCTTTTGTAGGCAAATCTCGGTGTTTCTTTACAAATGTTTCCTAATATCTGATCTGTTTGAAGAATTTTCCAATGTTTTTGCATGGTTTGTTTAATAAATTTACTTGCAGTGGTGTATTTGCTGACAAAGGTTATTTTATCCTCTTTAGCTATTGGCCTAGTCACCATTAGTGGTTCCTTTTCCAAAGATTTTTCCACTTTGGATGCTTTATGCCCCCTTTCAGTAAATCTGGTTTTTATATCTGCTATGGTTCTAGCTAGATGTGTAGGCCTGTCGACAATTTTTCCCGCTCTGATTTTTTGCGAATAAGGTAACATCCTTTTTAACGGGTCTGGATGAAAACTAGACCCATGCAATGTAGCATTTCTATCCGTAAGTTTACGGAAAAGGTCTGTGTGTACCTCATGTCCATCATATGTAATCATTACATCTAAATATGATATTTGAGATTTGCTCCAATTCTTAGTAAATCTAATTGGCGTAGGTATTTCTGCCAAGTATGTGAAGAACTCAATAAGTTCATTTTCTGTTCCCTCCCAGATAAAAAAAGAGGTCGTCTATATAGCGACAATAGAAGAGTATTTTACCAAAGAATTGTGTGTCATAGATGTATTTTTCTTCAAAATGTGCCATGTATAAGTTAGCATATGATGGTGCTACATTGCTCCCCATGGCGGTACCTGTGGTCTGCAAATAAAAATTGTTCTCAAACTTAAAATAATTTTTGTGCAAGCTAAAGTGTAACAGTAGCGTGATGTAATCAGTTGGTGGTCCTTTTTGGTGACTTAATTCTAATTTTTCCCTAACCACTTCTAAACCTTCTGAATGAGGGATGACCGTATAGAGACTAGTGACATCCATGGTCACTAGAAATACTTCTCTATCTTTAAAATCAATTGATCTTATTTTATTTAAAAAATCAAATGTGTCTTTTATATACGATCTACCCTCTCTTACTAATGGTTGTAAAAAAGTGTCTACAAACATTGACAATGGCTGGTTGATGGAGCTTGTGGCAGATATGATCGGTCTACCTAGGGGATTATGCAGACTTTTATGTATCTTTGGTAGTAGATACAGCACTGGTCGGCGTGGGTGCTCCATTGTTAAGAATTCTACCTCCTTTTCTGTTAGCCATGTATTACCCAAACCCAATTGTAAGATTTGTTTTATTTCTTCTTGGTATGGGTTTGTGGGATCATGTGTTAATTTCACATAGCAGTTTGTGTCTGCTAATTGTCTGTTGGCTTCTGCCCTATACTGTTCATAATTTTGGAGAACGAGGGCCCCTCCCTTGTCTGCTCTTTTTAGGATGATCTTGGGGTTATCGGCTAAATGTTTTAAACACTGCTTTTGACTGATGTTAAGGTTGTATTGTATGCGATGTTTTTTCTTAAAATATGTGTTTATATCATGTTTTACCAAATTCATGTATGCTTGTACTGCTGAATTCTTAACAGGAGGTACAAACGTAGATTTTAATTTACATACCGTTTCTTCAGTCAAATTTTGTGTGGCTACTGATGGCTGCTGCTGTTGCATGGCCGGTCCCCTGTTGAGAAAAAAAGATTTAAGGTTTAGTTTTCTCTCCATCTTAAAAAGCTCCACCTCTAAATCAAATCTGTTTGCTATAGTGGTGGGTACAAATGAGGGTCCTCTAGACAAAACCTCCAATTCTGTGTTGGACAGTGAGTAATCAGAGAGATTGATAACAAGACTATGCACACTACTTATTGCCGGGGTCTCAAGACGGGCGGTGTCCGCTGGTATTCGTCTCCCCCTCCTTGTCTTTTTTCTTTTGCCTTTTTCCCCGTTCCTCTCCCTCCTCCTAAAAAAGAAGCGGAGTTGGAGGGTCCTGGTGTATGTCCCCGTGCCTCATCAGCAGATGAACTGGCCTCTTGGTCACTGGAGAAATTTTCTCCTCTTTTTGGATTTTTTCTTGCCTTTCCTTTATTTGTGGATCTGGTGCGTTTATCTTGCTTAGTCCATATGTAAACACTATTTTCTTTATAGTCTCCCACTACTTTTTTTGAATGTCTGTTTTTTGAAATGGACTAAGTCCTCCTTAAACTTGCGTAGTTTTATTTTTAAGTCATCCAAGAGTTTTAATGTAATGTCACTTTGATGTGTATGTTCTATAGTGACCTCAAGTTTTAAAATGTCATGTATTGTCTTAGATAGTTGGTTCCCTGCTTCCTCTATGACCAATACCATTAAATCCAAGGAGGCTTTATTCAGTATTTTGCACCAGTTCTCACAAAATGATGGATTATCTATGCCAATGGTGGGACGGTTTCGGATCCTGAAGCCTCTGGGGATAAGTTTTTGTTTATAGAATTCACTTAAGGTTGTTCCGTGGGCAAAAAATTATATTTCTTTCTTTTTAAGTCTTTCTAAGTCTTGAATATAATCGGCTGGTCTATCAGGACCAAAAGCCTCTTCGGGAGTAGTCTTAAACAAAATGTTACTGATCTCCTCCTCGTTAAAGGTTTTGATTTCTGCTTTGTTTGTAAGTCCAAGAGATAGATTGGCTAGGCCTTCCATAAAGTAAAGCCTTACACTTGAACCAGTCTAACACTACGGTAAAACTGGAATGTACTGGGAGAAAATTCAACGTCTCCAAAATATACATATAAAATTACAATGGTACACAGAAATAATTGATCTGTAAAGTACCTTAAATTAATCCCTAGGGATTTCCAGGGTGCTAGCCTAATGACAGGAACAGAGTATCAATGTAAAGGGGGGTTAAGGCTGCACACCACAATATATAAACAAATACATACAGTTTACCGGTGCTGCTGGTTCAAGGTAGTACCTGCCAGGAATTTCCAAAGTACACTGAGGAAAAAAGAGAGAGATCCAGCGCTACACGGATTTCAAGATAATGAATTTATTGTGCCACACGACGTTTCGACCAACAGGTCTTTTTCAAGTGACAAGGCATACTCAAATGAGGGGCTACCTAGTATATATACCCTCCAACATTAATCAAACAAGTGAAAAAACAAGTGAAAACAGTTACATAATCACCCCAGCTGTCCCAGTCCGCTTCCCCTGATCAGTGCTATCTCCATGCATAGCCATAACAGTCCATGAGAGTTCATTTCCGGTTCCTGTGTCCATTTCCGGTCTGTGCGTTCCAGTGACGTCACGGGACTCTTCTGCGCATGCCCATGCGTTCCAGCATCGTCATCGTCGCCCCGTCGATCTACAGTGACGTCAGTCTTCTTGCCTGAGTAGTTTATCCTTCCCTCGTGCTGCTGTGGGGGCTGTGTGTTCGCTCTATGAGCTGTAAGCCTTCCATCCTTCTGCGTCTCGATGTGGGAGGTGCTCCTGCGTCCTGTTTCTTCACTGTGAGATCTCTGGAATCTTGTAGTCCTTAATGTGTCCTGAAAATTGGGCTTTTTTTCTTTCTCTCTTTTCCTGCAATAAATGTCCTTTAGTATGTGATCAGGGGTAGCTGTATATAGTGTGCTCCAGTGTCAATTTAAAATGTGCAAAATAAACATTTATTAAAAGTTTATGGAATGCTTTATCAATCTATTTAGTCCTTACTCACTTAAAAGGCTTCTCACCAACAGCAGCCATGCCATATAAGAAACATATAAGAACCAGTTTTATCTCCTATCAAGAAAACAGTTGTAAGATATGTAGTCATTTAGCCCTTTAGGATAAACTGTGTCCAACGTGTATGTCCAGAATGTCTCTCGTTGTAATAAAAGTGTATCTACATCGAATCCTGTGGACTTTCTTTGTCTTTGTCTTACACATCTAGCTAGAACCATAGCAGATATTAAAACCAGATTTACTGAAAGGGGGCATAAAGCATCCAAAGTGGAAAAATCTTTGGAAAAGGAACCACTAATGGTGACTAGGCCAATAGCTAAAGAGGATAAAATAACCTTTGTCAGCAAATACACCACTGCAAGTAAATTTATTAAACAAACCATGCAAAAACATTGGAAAATTCTTCAAACAGATCAGATATTAGGAAACATTTGTAAAGAAACACCGAGATTTGCTTACAAAAGAGGAGAGAATATCAAGGATATTCTCATTAAAGCAGATAAAAAAGAGCAGTATGTGAGTACACATTTTTTAAGTAACCCAAAAGCAGGCTGCTACAAGTGTTTTAATTGTTCGGTATGCAACAGTTTAATGACAGGCGATGTATTTTGTCATCCAAGAAGTGGTGCAAAATTTAAAATCAATAAGCGTATCACCTGCACTACCACACAAGTCATCTATATCATTAAATGTCCTTGTGGGCTTTTATATGTGGGTAAAACAAAAAGGAGTCTAAAAAACAGATTTATTGAGCATAAGAGCAGGATAAATAATAAATCGGAGAATACGGTTTTTATTGACCACTGTACAGACCACAACCACCCAGTCTCATCCCTTCGTGTAATGGGGATAGAACTAATACAAAGAAAGTCCACAGGATTCGATGTAGATACACTTTTATTACAACGAGAGACATTCTGGACATACACGTTGGACACAGTTTATCCTAAAGGGCTAAATGACTACATATCTTACAACTGTTTTCTTGATAGGAGATAAAACTGTTTCTTATATGTTTCTTATATGGCATGGCTGCTGTTGATGAGAAGCCTTTAAAAGTGAGTAAGGACTAAATAGATTGATAAAGCATTCCATAAACTTTTAATAAATGTTTATTTTGCACATTTTAAATTGACACTGGAGCACACTATATACAGCTACCCCTGATCACATACTAAAGGACATTTATTGCAGGAAAAGAGAGAAAGAAATAAAGCCCAATTTTCAGGACACATTAAGGACTACAAGATTCCAGAGATCTCACAGTGAAGAAACAGGACGCAGGAGCACCTCCCACATCGAGACGCAGAAGGATGGAAGGCTTACAGCTCATAGAGCGAACACACAGCCCCCACAGCAGCACGAGGGAAGGATAAACTACTCAGGCAAGAAGACTGACGTCACTGTAGATCGACGGGGAGACGATGACGACGCTGGTAACGCATGGGCATGCGCAGAAGAGTCCCGTGACGTCACTGGAACGCACAGACCGGAAATGGACACAGGAACCGGAAATGAACTCTCATGGACTGTTATGGCTATGCATGGAGATAGCACTGATCAGGGGAAGCGGACTGGGACAGCTGGGGTGATTATGTAACTGTTTTCACTTGTTTTTTCACTTGTTTGATTAATGTTGGAGGGTATATATACTAGGTAGCCCTTCATTTGAGTATGCCTTGTCACTTGAAAAAGACCTGTTGGTCGAAACGTCGTGTGGCACAATAAATTCATTATCTTGAAATCCGTGTAGCGCTGGATCTCTCTCTTTTTTCCTCAGTGTACTTTAGAAATTCCTGGCAGGTACTTCCTTGAACCAGCAGCACCAGTAAACTGTATGTATTTGTTTATATATTGTGGTGTGCAGCCTTAACCCCCCTTTACATTGATACCCTTTGACCATCCGTCAGTTAATGTACAGTACTGTAAACACTGGCATCATGTCATATACACATACAGCGTCACACATCCCCAGCTGCAGGCATCATGTAACACACATATACAGTGAGGGTCACATCCCCTCCCCCCCCCCCAGCTACTGGCATCAAGTAACATACACATACAGTGTCACACACCTCCAACTGCTGGCATCATGTCACATACACATACAGTGTCACACACCTCCAACTGCTGGCATCATGTCACATACAGCGTCACACACCCCCAGCTGCTGGCATCATGTGCATATATATACAGTGAAAACAAAGAAGCCCAAAGCTACCTCCAATATGACAAAAATACCTAAATATCTCTTGAAAAAGGGTCATTTAGTTAAACCCTTTGGCCAAAGCGTCATAAGCCTGCTTGCCAAATCAAGGTATGACCATTAGCAGGTCCTAACACTAACTGATTAAAATTCTTATTTACCCCTATAATTAGAGGAATAATGATCGCATTGGATCTGTCATAACCAGCTGCATGAAAGACCTGCTCACTTGGAAAGTGGGGACCAGCTGGGCAAAGTTAATAAACACACAGATACCCAGCAAGCTCTAAGGAACCCCAAAAATTACCACATTATATATGTATGTATATGTGTCATTTGAGTGCTGAGTGCTGATGGTTGGGAATCTCTCTAGTCACTCTGTACTATGTGTTGAGAGAGGGGAGTAGCACTATAGCTGTCCCAATACATGTTAATGACGAAGCACGTGGTGCGAAACGCGTAGAGGTCACGACAGGTCATCCTGCGCGTGTTTCCTGAGAGGCTGAGACGGAGCCTGCCTGAGGCACAAGTGGTGTTTTTCACCTTCTGCGGTGCCGCGATCCGGATCCTGTGCGGTCATCCGTGGACCCCCACTTCTGCCCCAGTGTGAGTGTTCGTTTCCCCCTGTCAGCGGTATTATAGTCCTCTATGGCGGTTTATACTTAAATCACCTTGGGCTGTTGCTATTTTCTTTGTTTATTTCTTTTAACATTGAATGTATATTTTTACTGTGTGTGTTTTACTGTTTAGGGTATTCTATTTTTAGAGTCCATATGTATGGTTTATATATCTGGGCAGTTTAACCCATTTAGCTGAGGAGGGGTTGGATCCTCTCAGCTGTTTATGTGTATTTTTTAATAATAAATAACATCAATCTAATCCCTGGTGCGCATCTGTGCATTTTTTCTTTTATGTATGTATATGTGTCATTTGAGTGCTGAGTGCTGATGGTTGGGAATCTCTCGAGTCACTCTGTACTATGTGTTGAGAGAGGGGAGTAGCACTATAGCTGTCCCAATACATGTTAATGGAAGTGTTCTGTCTCCTCATACATCCTCTTTGTATGAGTTATCCCATGTTGATCGGTATAGCCCAGAAACGCTGAGTAATATTAACCTCTGCTTTAACGCCTTCAGTAGTAGGTTCAACTGCTCCTATACTTTTATTCTATGTGGGACTGCACCCTTAAAATGAACAGTGCAATGTTTAATAGGTTAAATGTAGGTGATTGGCTCCACTTTAATATCAATAATTATCCTATTATTTTAATGAATGATTTGGAGGGATATTAGAATATTTATCTAATCTCTATCATAATAATAGAAATTGTAACCAAATATTAGCTCTAAGACGGTAGCCAAAGTAGTAATTGACAATAAAAAAATATATGTAGTAGGAGCTTGGTCCAGATAATGATTTCAATGCTAGGAGGTGGGGAGACATGAACTAGGCTAGTGATGTAACAGATATGGCGGGGTACTTCCAAAAAGCGGGTTATCCCCTCTGATATATGTAACCCCATGGATGCTGTATTGATCCTCTTACCCCGTCTCCCCCGACCGGCTGCAGTGTGGAGCCACACGCTCACTAGAAAGCACCGCCTCAACTCTCCTTCCGCACTGTGAGTCCAAATGAGTCAAAAAAATGCAGGCTCACCCACTGAATCCCCCGGTAGGGTCCGTCAATCTAAGTGAATACAGCAAGGAAAAGGATCGAGATGATTGCCGCTCGAGTTGACAAAAAAGTATTGGGAACTCACCAGCTGGTTAGAAGTAAAAACTCTTTATTCAACTACATAAAAATGGACATAGATAGAACAAAACTCCTCCTCCCACACGTTTCACGCCCACAATGGCGCTTTCTCAAGGAGTGTGCAGTGAGAAGTGAAGGTGCAGTAAATACCTGCCCCACATTTGCAGACCAGCTGCTGCTCTATCATAATAAGACTGTTTGTTGATTTTAGTGTACACGGCTAATATGTAATCCCATACTGTTTCCTATTGGTCTTTGTCTAAAAAGCAATAATTAACAAGCACTTCAGCAACTGTCCTTGCTGACCACCGATTTGCACTTTGATTTACTGTTGTATGGATTCTGCTCGATCCCTGTCGGGTTTTCACTATGGTCCAGGTTTTCTGTCTCTCCTGCCCTTTCTGCTCACTGTGACCATTTTGGGTACTGGAAGTCTGCTTTATAAGGCTGCAGTTCCTGGTGGGAGTCGCCGAGCAAAGTTCTGTTTGCTGCAGCTCTGTTTGATCTTCGGTGTCACACATTAACCTTTCGCCTATTTGGAATCCCTGTTGATCACCCCGGACCGTGACCCCGACCTCGCTGCCTTCTGCCTGCCCTGACCTTTTGCCTGTTGCCTGGACTCTGCACCAATGTCACCAGCCCTGACCCCTGCCTGCTTACCGACTAAGAATACTCTTACAGGACACTGTCCCCGGGTTCTGGTCGGTTATTCTGCATTCCTACCTCAGCCCTGCGGGTCCGCTTCCTGATTCGTGATGAGCACTGTCGCAACTGTAAGCAATTGCGTTTTTTTAATCTGAGGCTTCGTTCAGAAGATATACGCTTTTCCAAAAGTAAGTGCCTAAGAAGTTGAAATGAAGCTCCCTTCAGAGCACAATTTTTTCTAGTTAAAAAAAAAACAATTTATTTAATTTCTACCTTCTGAGGTAGTGACCTCAGAAGGTAGAAATGAAATCATTTTTTTTTTTTTTACTTGAAATTTTCATTAGATTAAGCGAAATTATACAGAAATACAACTTGAATAGAGGGAAAGTTATCAGGGGGGGACAGGGGAGGATGGGTACAAAATTAAAGAGGGGAGGGGGGATAGGGAGGAGAACAGCCCTTTGGTGAAGCAGCAATAACATAGTACATTTCCATATAACCACACTTACTACATTTCGTACAGAGAAGAAAAAATCTGGGGCAACCTCTTTCTTAGGGTATTTCTAGGTAAACTGCTGTGATATTGAGGGATATAGAATTCTTAAGTTAAGACATTATATAACTTGTAAGCACATGCCGGGGGTAACGGCCGGAATTATCAGCTGAATTTGAAAAAGGGGAGGATTTGTAATATTACAGGCTGAGGGAATTTTGTCAGGCTGAGGGAAACATTTCTGTTTCCTATAAACATTATCCAGGGTAGCCATACTTTCTGAAACTTATCATATGTATCGTTCAAAAAGCTTGTGAGCTTTTCCATTGTGCATATAAACCATACCTTGTTTCTGATTTGCGGGATTAATGGAAGTTTGTCCTGTTTCCAAAGACCTGCCAGGGTATATCTTGCTGCGGTGATAATGTGGGATATTAGCTTATTCTCCGCTCTGGTGTGGCCCTGGAGTGGCTTGTTTAATAAAAACAGCCATGGATCTAGGGGGATATCCCTGCCTAAAATCTGGCTGATCTAGGATCTCACTTGTGTCCAAAAAGCCTGTACATAGGGACATGACCACCACATATGCAGAAAAGAAGCTACCTCACCACAACCCTTAGGACATAAAGGGGAGTAGCCTGGTACATATTTAGCAATATTTTCTGGTGTATTGTACCAACGTTTCATTACTTTGTATGCATTTTCCCGAATGGTTGAACAGATTGAGCTTTTGACTACTGCTTTGAAAATGTCCTCCCAGTCCTCATCCTCCAATTCCTCGCCTAGTTCAGCTTCCCATTTCTCTATAAATTTAAGTTTAATTCCCATTTTTTATATCATTCCCAAAATTCACAAAAATCTACAACAACCACCAGGCCGTCCAATTATATCAGGAATTCAGTCACTTACCTCTCACTTATCTCAATTCATAGATCATCATCTACAACCTTATGTTACCAAGCTTCAATCATACCTTAGGGATACTACCCACATACTGCAGACCCTCAATGACATTCAATGGCTACCACATTACTATCTAGTAGCAGCTGATGTATCCTCGTTATATAAGATTATCGACCATGTACAGGGTTGTAATGCTATCAAGCAGACTCTAGATAATGATCCTTCAGTTTCCACTGCATTCAAAACATTTTTAATTTCTGGCATTCAATTTATTCTTTCACATAATTTTTTTAATTTTAATAATTCGTATTATTTGCAGGTATGTAGCACCGCCATGGACACCAGGTTTGCACCAAGTTATGCTAATCTATTTATGGGCAACTGGGAAAATAAATCAATCTGGTCCAGTTGCCCCTATGGTGAAAGCATGGTGCTCTGGTGGTGCTACATTGAAGATATATTTTTTATTTGGTCAGGTTCTTCACAACAGTTAGAATCATTCCAAAGTTATATGAATGACAATAAGTTTAATTTAAAATTCACCTTTTCTTCAAGTCAAACCTCCATAGAATTTTTAGATTTAGTTATCTATATTATGGTCAATTCTTTACACACCAAAACGTTTTTTTAAACAGTTCAAGCTAACAATTATCTACCTGCTAATAGTCATCACAACCCGTCTTGGATCAATAACATACCGAAAGGACAGTTCATTAGATTAAAACGGAATAGCTCTACTCCAAACACATACAATACACAAGCACAATATTTAAAACATAAATTCATAGATAGGAAATATTCGTCACAAAAAATAGATCAGATTATATCTGAAGTAGAACTAATAGATAGAACCACTCTTTTGACATATAAACAGAAAAAATCCACAACATTGGACATACCCTTCATTACCCAATACAACCAGATGGCTCCAGCCATATGAAGGATTCTTTGTAAATATTGGCCTATTCTTAGAAAATACAAAGAACTGGTTGATATGTTACCCATTAATCCAAAAATTATATTCACAAAAGCACCGAACATTGGCCAAAAATTAGCTCCCAGTTGCCCTCTAATGCGATCTCTGTGTCATACTAATAATGCCAACAAGGGATATTTTATATGCAACACCTGCCCAGCTTGCAGATATAGCCAGAAAAGTCTCTCTTTTTCATCTACCATCACATCAAGAACATATAACATAAAACAATATATTACCTGTAATAATACCAACGTAATCTATCTCCTTGAATGTCCTTGCGGTCTGCAGTATGTGGGTATGACCACAAGGTCCATTAAACGTCGACTTTATGAACATATTTACAATATCAAAAAGGGCCTGATCACACATAGTGTATCTAGTCATTTTCTTCAGGTGCACAACAAAGATCCTAAGGGTCTCAAATGTATGGCCATAGAAGTCCTCACGCCACCTTGGCGAGGAGGTAATGCAATAAGTCTATTGGGAAGAAGAGAATCCTTTTGGATCTATGAGCTTCAAACTTTAACACCATCAGGTCTCAACGTTGAGTTTGATCTCAAATCCTTTTTGGTGGGTTAATAAGTACTCCATTATTGGGTATATAAATGTTAATCTTAATAAGGTATGCCACTATATAGATTCTAATATATATCCTAATTCTGCACTATATGATATATAAACATTTATATTTAAATCTATAATTATAATTAGTTATAAGTCACTTATCTAGTTGTACATTCATTATATTTAGTTACTCAAACACAGTCACATTCACCACACACACACTGGTCATATTTGCAGATATCACTTCACATTAAAACAAAACACACATATTACGCTAACACATTAGTTCACTTAATATGAAGTGTTTCGTAATATTATTATCTAAAATCACTTTATATAATTGAATTTAATTTAATTCATCCAATATATGGATATAACAATACTGGTCATGTCATGACCATTATTGCAGTTTCAAGGAATATATTCCTTATATCATGCATATTGCACAGTTTGAACCATTACAAAGTTTCATACTTCATAGAATTAGTTTAATCATTTATGTATGTTTTGTTATTTTTGTTCCAACACTATTATTGATATTGTAATTTTTGTTTTATTATTTATAATATTAGTATAACTAGGATATACACAGGATGTTTCATAGTATTTTAGATACCTTTTATACTTTCACTGAATAGGAATATATATATATATATATATATATATATATATATATATATATATATATATATATATATATATATATATACATATATGGGAACAGTTTTAAAGACAGCGCACTTTTTCCAACACACCCAAATTGCTGCCGTGCTGGTGACGTGTAGCAAGATGTTGCACCAAATACCAATATTGATTATTGAATATTACCTGAAACAACCAGTGCTAGCCTATATATGAAAAAATTGTTACAAACAATTATTGATTATAATAAAACATTAAAAAACTATACAAAAAGTAAAAATGTGCAAAAGATGTAAAAAAGATATTGCAATAAACTACTAAACAGTACATACAAAATATAAAGTAAAAATCCAAAAATGAACTATAAAAAGAAATACTTAAGTCCAAATGAAGTCCATGAATGAATAAAACAAAGGTCCAGGCTGCTTCTTCTTGGGCTCACCAAGTTCCCATAGTACCTATTAGAAAAAGAAAAGAGAAAAAGCGCCCGATCCTTGTGTAAAATCAGATGAACATTTTAATAAATCATGGACAAGACAAATGCACACTTACAATTTGTCTGATAAAAACAGGCATTTTATGGGACCTGCCCATGCACCAAATGAAGACTCCACTCAGCGATATCCAGGATGGTTCTGTATCTAGTGTCTGTGAACGCCGTTCACTCCAGGATAGATATAGTCCACTTGTATGGAGCTTGTTAGCAGCGTGCGTCCGCCATTGCTCGCACGCATGTGATACCGGAACCCGGAAGGACTTTACTTGCGTCGTCACGATCTCTCTCTGGTGCCAAGGCAGGTCAGCCACCGTAGTTCCAATGGTAACTGTCCCTACGCGTTTCTTCCGCCTTTGCGGATTTCATCAGGGGATGGACACCAATGGGACTGTCTGATGTTAAATAGTCCCTCATATCAATAAACATTGTGTGACTCACAGGTGTATTCAATTCAATACGTGTCATTAAATCAAGTTGATATCTGGTGCAATAAAGTTGATAACTATAACATATTTGGACATAACAGAATTTAGGACATTAATGCATTTAGTAACAGCAAACGAGGATAATGCTGCAGATGGAGTAAATACACAATTTATATGCAAATTAAGTACTGACATGAAAAGGATATGAAATTCAAAACTCATTCCAGCAATTTGTGCAATACAGATAATTATATAACTAAGTGAATATAGATTAAAAATCAAGATAAATGACATACAACATGTGCCAGTCATCTTTAGAACGTGAACAAATTAATTATCATGTATTCTATACACATCCTAACTATAACTAATGATATAAAAATAATAACTTTAATTGTATAAATCACATATAAATTATAAATCTAAATAAAAAACGTGATGATACCTAAAAAACAATAAATAATTAATTAATTAATTAAATACGTAGTGCTTTATATAGTATTAACCACTATTTTGCAATCATTAACCACTGTTTCATCTCTTCCTTCTAGTCTATGTATGGAGGGATCTACTAAATGTTTCTCTCTTTCTCAAGCTTAATTATGTTTATTATTAATTACATACTATATAAAGCACTACGTATTTAATTAATTAATTATTTATTGTTTTTTAGGTATCATCACGTTTTTTATTTAGATTTATAATTTATATGTGATTTATACAATTAAAGTTATTATTTTTATATCATTAGTTATAGTTAGGATGTGTATAGAATACATGATAATTAATTTGTTCACGTTCTAAAGATGACTGGCACATGTTGTATGTCATTTATCTTGATTTTTAATCTATATTCACTTAGTTATATAATTATCTGTATTGCACAAATTGCTGGAATGAGTTTTGAATTTCATATCCTTTTCATGTCAGTACTTAATTTGCATATAAATTGTGTATTTACTCCATCTGCAGCATTATCCTCGTTTGCTGTTACTAAATGCATTAATGTCCTAAATTCTGTTATGTCCAAATATGTTATAGTTATCAACTTTATTGCACCAGATATCAACTTGATTTAATGACACCTATTGAATTGAATACACCTGTGAGTCACACAATGTTTATTGATATGAGGGACTATTTAACATCAGACAGTCCCATTGGTGTCCATCCCCTGATGAAATCCGCAAAGGCGGAAGAAACGCGTAGGGACAGTTACCATTGGAACTACGGTGGCTGACCTGCCTTGGCACCAGAGAGAGATCGTGACGACGCAAGTAAAGTCCTTCCGGGTTCCGGTATCACATGCGTGCGAGCAATGGCGGACGCACGCTGCTAACAAGCTCCATACAAGTGGACTATATCTATCCTGGAGTGAACGGCGTTCACAGACACTAGATACAGAACCATCTTGGATATCGCTGAGTGGAGTCTTCATTTGGTGCATGGGCAGGTCCCATAAAATGCCTGTTTTTATCAGACAAATTGTAAGTGTGCATTTGTCTTGTCCATGATTTATTAAAATGTTCATCTGATTTTACACAAGGATCAGGCGCTTTTTCTCTTTTCTTTTTCTAATATATATATATATATATATATATATATATATATATACAATATTTAGAGGTTTGTCAGTGGCGCTCTATACATGTATTAAAGCTGCAGTTCAGTCTTTTTTTTTTTTTTTTTTTACTTCAATAGTTTCTTGTGGGCAATCTCTAATTACCTAAATAACTGCATAGCTGCCGGTCAATTCGTTCTCCGTCTATTGATCGGCAAAGTTTGGCGATATCTTTAAATATGGGGAATGTAAATCGTTGCTATAGGAACAAGCATGCTTGTTAAAATAGAATACAAGAAAATTGGTCTTTCAAAGTTGTTGTTTTTTAAAACAGAAAATGCTAAAAGTATTTTTTCTTACTACAGAACCGATTTATTAAAAAAAACACACATGCAGGATATTGCCTGAACTGCAGCTTTAAGAGCTTATGCCGTAGATGCAAAATGAAATATTTGTATGTTTAATGTCTATATGTTGTTGTTATTGTTTTATTTGTTTTTGCTGAGATACCATGCAGCCATAGAATTCCATACTGCGCATGTCTGGGACTATGAACAGTAGCACTGTTTCTTTAAATTGGAACAATAAATAAATGGACACACATGGACTCAAGCATCTTTATTCTACCCCTGAGGAAGGAAGTTGTCACTTCCGAAACGCGTAGGGTGGTCCCATTGGCTACACTGCTGATTCCATCGCTGACACATCATTGGTTTCCCCTGCTGACCGGAGCTCACACGAATCTGCCGATACTATCTACACGCCTGTCAGGCGAGTTCTCAGCGAATCTGTAGTTGTGGTTTGCCTGATTACGCTACAGAGGGCTGTCCCCACACAAGCAGGGGGGCGCCCCAACCCGGAAACAGCCGTGATACATCAGCACGCTTCTGATGCCGAAAAGGGACGCAGGAGAGCAGACCAGCCACAGATGAGAGGGGGTATTCTCTGATTATTCACTGCCTGTGACCATCTTACATCTGGTAAGTGGTCTCTTCTGCCACAGCAGGAGTCTACCAGTGGGACTTATTCCATTTTTAACATTATATGTTTTACAATTTGTTCTTAGCTTGTGTTTACCATTAAATGTGTATTTTTTAACAGTCACCCAGTATATCTCAGCATTTGTTGTTTGTTAGTTTGTGTTGTTGCATTTTGTGAGTTTGTGTATTTATATGACAATGCAGTATTATGCTATGTTTTTTTGTTTATTTTCATTTCATGTACCCATCGTATGGAGTATAACATTGGACCTGAAACAGTCACCAAACACTGATTGTATATATCCTTTTCCTACAACATTGTGTGAATGTATAGAGCGCCATAGATATAAAATTTCTTCTATTTTCAGTATCTGATTTGGGATCAGAGTTATATCACAGGCAGCCAGACTCTATTCGTATTTAGGAATAATAGGTTATCTATATCCATCTGGACATTTACACCACATATATTCGAAGGCTAGCGCTACCTATATTTGTTTTTCTTCTGTGGGGAAAACTACTCTGGTTACTACTCTCTGTGTGGTGCTAAGCCTACCTGTGGGTTCCAGGAGAGCTGGGTGGCCGCGGTGGTATAGGGCATGGGACAGTCTTTTGGATCGTTCAGGTAGCTACTAACTCATGGTACAGCGCCTCCAGCCGTGACAGGATCCCAGAACATGGGATGTCAGTTCCCATCCCTGCACAATGTTTCCCTTCTGCCCAGTAACCAACACCCAGACAGAAGTCTGATGAATCAACACCTTTTATTTTCTCTCTTTCTCTTTCATTCTCTGAACAGCATGGTCTCTGCAGACTGGGACATCTGGATGGTGCTTGCTCCATCTCTTGGGGCATTCTAGTCTGGATGGTGACTAAGCCAGCAGGCTTAGAACGGCATGCTTGCCCCTCAATGGGGAAGGCTCATAGCCCTCTTACTCCCCTTTTAGGGAGAAGAGCCAAACTGCATTCTCTCTTGGAACAGAACTTCACTCTTCCACCCCCTCTCCTTGAGGACTGGTCAAGAGAACTCTCCTGCTTCCTCACCCCTTGGAGGGTAGAGGGGCACTAACTCTTAGATCCTCCCCAGAAGAATCTAGAAGGGGCAGGCTCATGGACTGTACCCATCTTCAAGGGGCTGTACACAGGCCATGAAACACCATCTTCCTTCCTCTTCTAGGAAAGGCAAAGGGGGGTCACTGCTCATAGATTAACCCACTACTGCCCGGAACATATCAGGTCTTACATAGTAGTTATCCTAAATGAGGGAAAAACAGGTAAGATGGGACATACCTTGTTATATTCTCCCCTGGGTGAAAATCCCAATGACCCAGCGTGGGTCCGAATTTGTTGTACCATCCGTCATCCTGACACCTGCAGAATTACCAAAACAAATACTTTCACAATCAGTATACAATGATATCACATAGATATTAGAACGCACCATCCATTAATTAACAGCGATGACAACAGATTAACACAGTAAACCCAATAACTAATTGTAGTAACGGGGATCCGGCTTCTTAACTGGTCTGCCTTCATAATCCTTTACCCATACAGAGTAAACTTTCGGCACACCTGACTCCCGCCGTAACTCCAACCTATCAATGTAGATATATGTACCTATCATCCATTCGCCCATTATGGAGCAGATACGAGACTCAGTTATAAACTCCTGATAACTGGTCTTCTTTTCTAGATAGGCTGTTACTTCTAATCTTAACCATTCCCGCCTATGCTCCTCTATTTGTTGGAAAATTGGCTCTGGAACGTAGGGAAAAGAATAACTATGGGACTTCTGGAACCTGGCTCTGATAGACCGGTCAGCCCTACTTAACTTTATTACCCCATACTGTCTCACTTGCCCAGGTAACACCCAAAACCCAGGGTTGTTTGGATTGGCCTTGCGATTGAGACTAGGAGAACCCTTAGGTATGCGAACCCCCATTTTAATCTCGTTCTCTCTCCTAAAGAGAACTTCTGCATACTCCTCTACAGTGAATTTGCCTTCCTCCCACAATGGACCCGCTGCGTAATATAAAGCGGGTGTATTTCATCTCGGCGTCATACCCCGGAAATAAAGGGTACCACCACTGACACGACTCAGGATCACGACTCAAGGTCGCAATGTCCCATCTTTTTTCTTTACGAAGATAAACCTGGCTCCAGCGGGAGATGTGGATTTGCGGATTCTTGCTCCCAGCATGCAGTTACACTCTGAGCTTCAATCTCTGAAAGGCTGCTCTGCTAAACCCAAAAGCCTGTCCTGTTTATCTCAGTAGCGCCTCCAAATGTAACCCTGTTTCCTCCGCCCAATCTCATCTAGGGCTTCTGTGGGGAAAACTACTCTGATTACTACTCTCTGTGTGGTGCTAAGCCTACCTGTGGGTTCCAGGAGATCTGAGTGGCCGTGGTGGTATGGGGCATGGGACAGTCTTTTGGATCGTTCAGGTAGCTACTGTGGCAGGATGGCCATGGTAAGTGAGGAGACAACACGACTTTTCTGGTGAAATAGTGTTGGTGGATTTATTTGTCCAAAAAGGGTAACTAAAACAATGGGTACACTGTCCCTTTAAATTAAACGTAAACAAAAACCTAACCCCGGTCGGGGCACTGACTAAACAAAAGTGCAGGCTAACTACCTGGCTGGCTGGCTGGCTAACCTAGTCCAGCCCAACAATGTTCAACAATAGCAGTTGGCTCCTTACCTGGGAGCTTTATTCCCCCTTGGGACAGGATCAATCTGAGCAGCTTGTGTCTGTCTGTCAACACCTCTGTCTTCTCTCTGTGCCTGAGAGAGACTGCCGCCCCAGAGGCATTTCCTCTTCCTGTTTTAAAGCAGGTAAACTAGCTTAATTTGAATCACCTGTGGACTGCTTAACAAGCTGGGTTAACCCCTCGTCTACTGGAAAGCATGCATACTGCCATCTCCTACTAACATGTACAGAGTCAATGACCCTGTCACATATCCCCCTTCCCAGCGTAACGTTAACGAGTGGAGCGGCCCGTGCACCGAGACTGTGCACCCTAGAGAGTGCATCAGCATTACCGTGCAGTATGCCTGGCCAATGTTGGACCGTGAAGTTGAGAGGTTGCAACGACAAAAACAAACGGGTAACTCTCGAGTTCTTTTCTTTATTTCTATGCATCCACTGTAGGGGTGCGTGAACTGTAACGAGCATAAAAGACCTGCCTAACAGGTAATACTTCAATGTGTCTATTGCCCACTTTACGGCCAAACACTCTTTTTCTACTGTGGCATATCTTTGTTCGCGGGGACACAATTTGCGACTTAAAAAGAGGACCGGGTGTTCCTCTTCTCCTACAAACTGGGACAGGACTGCTCCGAGACCTACTTCGTAGGTCTCGGCTACTTCGGAGGCGTCCATTTGCAGAAAAAACTCCTTCGTAAAATCCGGGGCTACCAAGACTGGGTGACTACAGAGCGCTGTACGTAGGTCTAAAAATGCGGTCTCCGCATTACTGTTCCATTTTACAACATCAGGTGCCTTTGCCTTTACTAAATCTGAAAGCTGTGCCGCCCGGGTTGCAAAATGGGGTATAAATCGCCTGTAGTAACCTACAATGCCTAGAAATGTCTTAACCTGTTTTTTTTTAAGGGGACGGGCCAACTCTAAATGGCTTCAACTTTATTGAGCTGAGGTTTTACTGTCCCCCTTCCCACAACATAGCCAAGATATTTTGCTTCTGCTAGGCCGACTGAACATTTAGCTGGGTTGGCTGTAAGACCCGCCTCCCGAAAGGTTCTCAACACATCCTCAAACCTTTTGTAGATGTGAGTCCCAATCTGGACTATGAATTACCACATCGTCTAAGTACGCTGAGGCGTAGTTCGAGTGTGGGTGTAACAATTTATTCATCAACCTTTGGAAGGTTGCAGGTGCCCCATGAAGGCCAAAGGGTAAGACAGTATACTGGAAAAGACCATCAGGTGTGGAGAAGGCCGTTTTCTCTTTTGCTGAACTTGTTAAGGGGATTTGCCAATAACCCGTTGTAAGATCTAAAGTGGTTAGAAAACGGGCCCTCGCCAACCTCTCAATTAACTCGTCTACCCACGGCATAGGGTAGGCATCAAACTTCGAGACTTCATTTACTTTTCTAAAGTCATTACAGAACCGTATTCACCCATCTGGCTTAGGTACCAAGACAATAGGGCTGGACCATTGACTATGGGACCTCTCAATTACGCCTAACTCTAGCATCTTCTTTACCTCTGACTGAATAGCCCCTCTTCTGGCTTCTGGGACTCTATAGGGTCTTATCTTAACGGCTACGCCCGGCTTGGTGACGATATCATGGGATATCACCCTAGTTTTCCCTGGTACGCTGGAAAATACATCCCTGTTCCTTTTTACCAAGTCTACAGCTTCTCTATATTGTTCAGGAGTGAGTTCTGCCGATATTCGAACAAGTGGTTCCTCCCCTTTCCCGGATTTATTAGCTACTACCGTCAGACATACCTCTCTATCCTTCCAGGATTTTAATAGATTTATGTGATAGATTTGCTCTACCTTCCTCCGATCTGGCTGTCGAATTTTATAATTCACCGGGCCAACCTGTTCTAGAACCTCATATGGCCCTTGCCAATGTGATAACAGCTTGCTTTCGGCCGTGGGAACAAGCACCATTACTCGGTCCCCTGGTCGGAAGTTGCGAACTGTAGCCTGTCTGTTGTAAAGGTTCTGTTGGGCCCTCTGTGCCTCTTCTAAATGTTGTCTGACTATGGGGGTAATATGCGCAATGCGTTCTTTTAAATCTTCCACAAATTGGATGACATTTTTCCCTGGAACAACTTGTTGCTCCCACTCTTCTTTGAGGCTATCCAGAATCCCTCTTGGGCGTCTCCCATACAGGAGTTCAAATGGGGAAAACCCTGTAGAGGCTGTGGCACCTATCGGATAGCAAACAAGAGATAAGGCAACGAGGTGTCCCAGTTCTTCCCATGACTAGCAACCACCTTTCTCAACATCATCTTCAGAGTTTTATTAAATCGTTCTACCAGTCCGTCCGTTTGCGGATGGTAAACAGAGGTTCTTTGGGACTGTATTTTTAGCTCTACACATAAGTCTCGAATAAGCTTAGATGTAAACGGGGTACCCTGATCTGTCAAAATTTCCTTCGGTATCCCGAGTTAGGAGAATACCTGTAACAATTAGTTAGCTATAGCTTTGGAGGAAGTATTACGTAAAGGCAGCGCCTCTGGATAGCGAGTGGCATAGTCTAGGATCACTAGGATTTATTGATGACCCTTGGCAGATTTCTCCAAGGAACCCACTATATCCATGGCGATCCTTTCAAATGGGATCTCAATAATAGGCATAGGGATCAATGGGGCCCTCAAACGTGGTCGGGGGGCTGTCAACTGACACTCGGGACAAGAGGCACAGAATCTCTTTACTGCATTATATATCCCTGGCCAGTAAAATCTTTTTACGATTCTTTGCTGTGTCTTCTCTACTCTCAGATGACCCCCAATAAGTGAGAGTGTGCTAGCTCTAGGACCTTCCTTACTAATGAACTGGGTACTAGCAATTTTTCTATTTCTTGGCCCTCCTCTTGGCTCACATGGTATAACAAATCATTTTTAATACAAAAATAGGGATAGGATTCCTTGGTTGTCCCTTCTACCGGGACTCCATTAACTTTTACTGCCTGGCTAAACCCATTTTTCAACTGGGGATCATTAGCCTGCTCCCTACCAAAGTTAGTCAGGGAAAGTTCTAGACTTCCAAAACCTTCCTCATCTGGAGTTTGGCCGGTTACCTCCATGGGTGACTCGGACACCTGAGCATCAACAGGCCCTATCTCGGATAACTCCTCTCCCTCTGGTCTCCCTCCATTAGGAGTAGTAACCAGTGCTATCTGGGGTGGGGGCGAACCTCTTTTTTTTCCCTTCCTACGTTCTCGTTTCGACTTAGGAGTTTTAGACTCCTCAGAGACTAATTCGGGGTCTGTAAATGGAAAAAGCTCATCTGGAGTAGTATTGTTTAAGGTGAGCTGTCCTCTGATCAGGGTGTCAAAACCAGGGAAATTACAGCCTAACACTAGGGAATGGGGTAACTTTGGTACAATTGCTGCCGTAGTTTGGATGACTTGCCCCTCGACTTTCACTTTTATCAGAGTCGTGGTGTACGGAAGCGTACACCCATGCACACATAATACCCGCAACTTCTCACCCTGGTGTAACCGGAGAGGCTTAACCAACTTCCCTGATACCAAGCTAATATTACTCCCTGAGTCTACCAGGGTGGAGACTGGTTTACCATTTAAAATCACCGTGGTGAGGAAGTTGTGGGTACGTTTTCCCTCGCGGGTCATACCCACCACTCCACAAAAAACAGACTTCACAGAGCCATACGCACACTCCATTGGCTCAGACAACTGTGGGCAGTGAGCCTTAATATGCCCCGTCTCCCCACACTCAAAACAAACAATTCGCCCAGTTCATTCTTGAAACCCTTTCTGAGATTAAGAGTTTCTGTCCCTATCCGGGTTTTCTTCCACCCGCTCAAATCATGCGAACGGTCGTGGGTCCTGGCGCCAGCGCTGGCCTCTACCGTTCGTGTTGGGACGTGGGTTGTGGTTTGTGCGAGGGAGGCGTGATAGTTCACGGGTAGACAGAAACTGCTCCACTGCGCCTACCATGGCATCACAAGAGAGGGGATCTCCCTGCCCCACCCACTGTTGAAGGTCTTGGGGTAACGCTCGAATTAAGCGGTCCAACACCACCATCTCAAGGATCCGTGTCGGGCTATATACCTCTGGTTTTAGCCACTTGGACGCTAGGTGAATCAAATCCCATAACTGGGATCTGGGTGGCTTTTGTTCCTGGTATCTCCACGTATGGAACCTTTGCGCACAAACTGCGGGAGTTACTCCAATCCTTGCAAGGATTTCGCTTTTCAGACAGTCATAGGGCCTCATGCAGTAAGCGACGAAAATGTGAAATCGGCAAGCTTACCGATTAGCCATGTTATTGGCGATTTTCCCTCTCCGTATGCAGTAAGTGCCGAATCCCTTCAGAATCAAGCCGAAAACCATTCCGCCCACTCTCACGATGATTTGCCGATCACACACAGGTGTATCGGCGTGCATGGCGGGGTGCTGTTAGGTTCGCCAATCAAAATTCTTGCTGAATCAGGCGAAGCAAGCATGTATTGGATAGCGCGCCATATTTAAAGGCAACGTGTACTGTTAATCATTCTCTGTGTTGTTGGGAGTGAGAGAGAGAGAGACGCACAGAGCTGGGCGATTTCATATTTGCATATTGACTGAGAGACTTGTTGTGTATTGTGAGAGCTTTGTCTTTTGTTGTTTTGTTTACATCTTTGTCTTGTTTTGTATGTGGAAGTGTTTCGTGTGATTGGCTGTACATTTGTTTTCTGTTTTTTGTGAGTGCTAGAGGTATGCCCGCAAAGCGTGGGAGGAGTGATGCTGGTGTGAGTGGTAGTGCTACTCGTGCGAGTACGCGTCGGAGTGAACGTACTGTTCAGGGGAGTGATGTTGCTAGGAGTGCGAGTGCTGTTGCTGGGAGTGTGAGTGCTGTTGCTGGGAGTGTGAGTGCTGTTGCTGGGAGTGCGAGTTCTGTTGCTGGGAGTGTGAGTGCTGTTGCTGGGAGTGCGAGTGCTGTTGCTGGGAGTGCGATTGCTGTTGCTGGGAGTGTGAGTGCTGCTGGTGGCTCAGTTGCTGATGGGGTGTCTGGTGGTGGCGTGCTTGCTGGTGGCCAGCTTTTGGAGTCTCTTCCATTGGAACAAGGAGAGTCCAGTCAGCAGCAGGCAAGCTCTGAGCCTAAACGTGCTCGGAAGAAACGTGTGGAGCATCCACGTAATCCTCGCTTCAATGACCAGGAAAATACAGCTCTTGTCACTGGGATTCTGGAGCACTATGACAGTCTGTATGGACATTTAGTAGGTAAGTGTACCTTTCCATTCATTCTTCAAATACATGTGATCCTAGGTCATGTGAGTTTTGTTAATATGCTAATATGGGTCCATAATATCTATCAAAGTTAATTATTGTTGAAACACATCTTTTTATCATGCGTTACAACGACAAGAAAACTCAGGCGTTCAATTTACGCTAACTGCATACAATATTAATGCAAGCTTCCTTACATGTCTAGGTTTAGAAGTTACATATTACACCTAAACCAGCATGTTTGCTATCTCTTGGAACAGCTAGCAGTGTAGGAAACTGGTGGTTGTATTATTATGAATTAACGTCATATATTTTGTATGTATTTCTAGTGCGGACAAGTTCATCAAGCAAAAAAGAAATGTGGGACAAAATAATAATTGGTGTGAATGCGTGTGGGAATCGGGTCAGGGACAAGATGAATTGTCGCAAGAGATTTGACGATATTAGGGCTAAATTAAAAAAGAAAATACAAGACCAACGCATGCATGCTTCTGCCACTGGAGGTGGGCCGCCAGCACAACGTCTCATCTTAACTCCATTGGAGGAGCTGCTTCGGGAAAAATTACTTCCCGTCGTCGTGGAGGGTTTGCCCGGTGACAGAGATATCGGAATTTATTCCTCACAATTTCCACCAGGTGAGAAATGTTACTGTACTAGGCGTGTCGTTGCTTACAGTTATTTTACACATTTCCGCTGCTATTTATACTTTCTTCCCAATATAAGCATACCTACATCTATATATTTATATATGTCTGTGTCTCTATATATATATATATATATATATATATATATATATATATATAGAAAGAAAAAAGCTGCGCCTTAAAGGAACATTTAAACTGTGTATGTCTATGTATAAATATCTAATGTATAACCTAGATAATCTAGACAATATTGTAAAGGTAAACAGACCTATAACCATAAGATAGGCCTATTACAAACATGTTAAGGATACGCTCCATGTCATCGACTCCATTTCCAATATTAGGTGGAAATCCACCTATCTATGGGCCACATGTGATGTATCATCACTATACACCTGTATAGAACATACCAAGGGGTTAGAGGCAATCAAATATTGGTTGGATAAGGATTCACTATTCACAGAAAAACACAGGCAATTTATTTTACAAAGTATTCACTTTATTCTCACGCACAATTATTTTTTATTTGAAAATGATTTTCACTTACAAATCTGTGGAACGGCCATGGGTACGAGATTCGCTCCTAGTTACGCCAACCTCTTTATGGGGTACTGGGAGGAATCCCATGTCTGGCAGAACATCTCGCTTGGAGCGGGTCTCGTATACTATGGTCGTTTCATAGATGACATTATTATAATTTGGGATGGAGAGGAGTCGGTCTTACACGACATCCTGAGCTCTTTCAGCGACAACTCATTTGGACTCAAATTCACTTTTGATATCAACAACTTGTCCACTGTCTTTCTGGATCTGGCCCTGAGCATAGACACAGACCTGAATATCATCACCACCACACATTTCAAGTCTGTGTCTGTGAATAGTTACGTCCATGCGTCCAGCAACCATCACAAACACTGGCTCAACAATATTCCCTTGGGGCAGTTCCACAGAATTCATAGGAACTGCACAAGGGATGTTGACTTTGAAAACCAGTCGGTCACACTTGGGAAGAAGTTTCTTTCCAAGGGATATGATCCCGTCTTGGTGTCCGACTCTCTCAGCAAGGTGAGTTCCATTGCTAGATCGACTCTACTTGAAAAATCCAAAAACAAACAGAATAAACAACAGAGAGGAAAACGTTTAGGTTATGACACCCCAATAATACATTCAGAGATAGAGAGGTCGACTGTAAGATTTATCACTACTTACAACCAGTCATCCAAATTTATCAATAGGATTTTAAATGACCACTGGTCCATTCTAAAGTGTGATCCTCATCTAGGACCTATCCTGCCGGATAGAGCTACTGTTACATACAGGAAAGCAAGGAGTATAAAAAGCATACTAGCTCCAACTAGGCTTAAATCTTCCTCCATTTGTGATACTGCAAAACAGAAGGGACCATTGGGTAACCATCACTGTGGTCGCAGTCGATGCATTACGTGCAGGCATCTTTTGAATCAAACTCAATTTTGTTCTCCAATGAGGGGTACCACGTATGATATCAGTAGCTCTATCACCTGTCTTAGCACTTATGTTGTGTATCTTATACAGTGCGGTTGTAGTCTGAAATATGTTGGACGAACCACCAGGACTCTGGGAACTCGCTTCCTAGAACATAGGAGAAATGTTATTAAAGGTCTGAATAATCACAGTGTCCCTCGACACTTTAAATTATTTCATCAACAAAATCCCAAGACCATGCAAATTATGGGAATAGAGACCATTTCTTCCTGTGTTCTGGGAGGCGACCGGTTCAAGACGCTCTGCAGGCGGGAATCCTATTGGATTCACCAATTGGGCACTCTCAGTCCTGGGGGACTAAACGAATGTTTAGACGTTAGTACTTTAGTTTAGATATTCCTCGGATGCCTCTTCCTGTTCTCCTCCTCTGCTTCTCAGTCCATCCCCTGTTTGGATCTCCTCCAGAGGTCCCCCTATTCCTATTCCCATCCCCTTTCCTTTCCCCCCCCCCCTCCTATTCCGTACCTTCCCCTCCCAGTCCCTACCCTCCTCCCTTCCGTCTGACAGATGGATGATCCATTCATTGCACATTAATGTTGATTTATAAAATTGACACTTTAAAATAGGGACACTGGGTCTAATAGATGGTATGAGGAATTTACCTTTACATGTACACAGCACAACACTTAATAAGCACTTTTATATATATCATTTAGATATTCACGTAAAACGGCCAATTAGGGCCTGGTAGTCACTATATAGAATAGATACAAATAGGTATATAGTATAGAGTATATAGTACACATAACTTATTTTTATTTGATTTCAGTATAGCACACATATGTAGACACACCTCCGGGCCCGAGCTTTGTTTGTGGCATACAGACTCCAGTTCCATACTTCCTTTTGAGTTTGGATCTCATTTGTATGAACTTTTATATTTTTATTTTCATTTTATTATATATTTTTTATATACTAAATTTTTATCCTTATTTATATTTAAATTTATAATTAAAATTATTTTGTCATTAGTCCAATCATATGGGATCATAAGAATTGACAATTTATTTATGCACGCATCAGGGTGCAATATTTAATGTTATTCAATTGTGGTTGTATATATATATATATAATTTTAATGTCATATGATCTCCTTTTCTATCATCAATATCTAAGTATTATACTCCAAACTGGCCTATGTGTGATCATCCCTCTATCTATAGGTGGGATCTAGATATGCAATATCATTGCATTATGTTGATGTAATGCAATGTATCCCATAGTTAATACTGATAGGGTTTGATCCACATACAAGATTCGTATTTTCAATTTTGGTTTGAACCCTAGAGAATAATGTTGTTTTATATTGTTGTTTTATAATTGGTTATTGAGGACTATTTTTATATTTAATATATGTTTCACTGTATGTTAATTGTATATGTATATTTAGTAATATGATAGACATTGAATGTATAGGTTAATTTTATCATCTCCTCCAATTCTTTCAGTGTAAATATCTGCATTTTATGTAATTATGTATGTTATAGTGCTGGTAGCACGGTTAATGATAGCAGCTGAGTAGGGGCGGTTATTCAACAATTACCTTCATTGGAGTGTGTATAAAATACCGGACCTCTCCCCCCCTCACGTCATCCCTTTGAAAAAGTTAGCCGAGACTGACGAAACGCGTCAGGGAGCGTCGTGACGTCAGACGCACTGACATTCAAGTCTACATTCAGCGCAGGAGCGGATTGATCCTAGCGCTAGTGCTGCAGGCACTATACACACGGAACTTTTGTCTGGGACTATTCACAGCACACCAGCCCTGGTAAACTGCTGGTACGCTGCATATTTGCCAAACGGAGCCTGGGAATGCCCCCAAAGTCTGCAATTTGACCGGATGACCTACATCAGTCCTGGAATCTGCTGAGATGCTGCTCCTTCACCAACGGAGCCTGGGACTGCCCCAAGAGCTTGCAGTTAGACCGGATGGTGGTGATTATTATCACATATGCTTTATTTTATTGTACTTCTTGTAAGTGCGTTTTTTACCCCTCCCTCCCCCTCATTAAATATACTTTTATACGCTATGGGCGTGCGCTCTCTCCTGTCTTTTCCTTTTTATATATATATATATATATATATATATATATATATGTTGTAATCCTACTAAAAGCATTAAATAATATACCACGTGGAATTGCGTGCTCATTTGCATGTCAATTCCCACAATCCTTTGCTGCAGTGGAAGCAATTTATGGTGGACGAATATGGGGAACAACAGGGTACCACACATGTGTAAGACATGCTAATGACAAAATATTACTAGGTACTGGTGCAGAACATATATATATATATTATATTAATGTGTATTTTATTTATTAAACTCCTACAAACACGACATTACTGGCTCTTCAAATCATGCATCTAATATATTACATGCAACGGCCAACAAACATCACTTGCACTAACAAATGTGTTTTGGTTTATTAAAAGGTCCCCGACCAATGGGATCAATGTATGATTTCAGAAGAGTCTAACGTTATATGAGATGATTGTGAGGAGGAGCGACCGACTAATATACTACATATGGAACTATTTAGATATTGCTTGCAGCGCATATTAACTAACAATACAAAATGTGATCCAATTATGCCTATATTGCATAAGCTCTTAATTAACATAATGATATTGCTAAACAGTGCATTTAGGGTGGCCAGGATGCCGACAGAGATGGACGTGTAACTGAGGAGCTCCCCAGACCCTCTTATAAATAAACGAATAGAGGCTCTTTCCCCCCGAAATTCCCCCTCTAAAAGCACTTCCCCAGACCCACAGACTTGGACGGCATGGCTAACAAGCAAAAATCCCAGACAGCGCAGGCTGTAAACAAACTATTCTCCCCGCGGAGTTCAGAGGCGGCCGCGAGAAACCAAGATGGCGCGGGACCATCAAACGCACGCGCCCCCAAACAAAATGCCCAAACGCAAGACCGGCAGGAAACACCAGCACAGACGGCGGCAACACTCACCCGCGAGGATATGAAGGAACTCATGGCAGAAATGCTACACGACCTGCACACCTCACTAAAGGCCGATCTTAGATCGGCAGTTACAGAATTAAAGCAAGAGCTAACAGGCCTAAAGGAGCGTACGGAAGAATTAGAAGGCAAAATGGAGGACTTCACACAGGCCCAAGAGCTAGCTGCAAATGAGATATTCCGGCTCGGGGCTGAGGTAGAAAGTCTCCGCGATTCCCTAGAAGATCAAGAAAACTGCGACAGGAGACAGAACATAAGAATCAGAGGCATCCCCGAGTCGGTACTCCCAGGGCAGCTAAAGACCTACCTCCTGGAGCTCTTTGCCTCCCTGTGTGGGGACTTGAGTCAGACGGACCTCGAACTGGATAGGGCTCACCGCTCCCTTGGCCCACGATCAGAGGATCCAAAAAGGATGAGAGACGTGATAGTAAGGCTCCATAAATTCTCAGTGAAAGAGAAAATAATGGAGGTTGCCCGAACCAAAGATCTCATCACATTTGAGGACAGCCCCCTACAACTCTATAACGATCTATCCAAGCGCACCGTAGATCGCCGCAAAGAACTAAGACCGCTAACCATACTACTGCGAGACAGCGGAGTAAAATATAAATGGGGCTTCCCATTCAGGCTAATGGTGCAGCGCAACGGAAAGATGCTTTCGATTAAACACCAGGAAGACATGGAGCACTTTGCGAAAGCACTAAGCCTCACCCCCCCCCCGCCAGCTGGAGAACACCCGCCCCCCCCTTCTTTTCTTATCATACCCTCTTCTTGCTAGCCACCTCCGGCTTTTTGGCTTTTTTAGCCCTTGACCCCCCCCCCCCGTGCTGGGTCCCTGGTGCAGAGAGTCAGATCTCCCCAGTCCCATGATCTCCCGGGCACAGGACGAATTGCCCCGACAAACGTGAGTAACCCAAAAATCCCGGGCGAAATAGACAGTGTCGAGTGGATTGGGAGGGGAGGGAGAGGGGTCACGCAACGAGCCGAGAAGGAGCAGCACTCAGTGGCCCACTCTCACTAGCTAGATGTTGGCGGTCACGTCAGCCCCAACGGCTAGAGGACCCTCTAGACCAACCTTGCGGCTTGGAGATGGGGCCAGTGACCTCCACGGACCGGCTCCGCTGAGGAGAACCAGACACCCCCCCCCCCCCCTGGGCGGCCCCCCCGCTTTCCCCTGGGGCGACCTCCCTGGCCCGGTGCCGCGCAATCAGAGGAGATCCGGCAGGGAGGAGACAATAACCGAACCGGGACAATTAGGTATAAAGCTGCCACCCCACCCACACACTTAACCATAAGGAACGGTGACCAAAGACTAATGTATCCCCGCGGCATAATATGTATGATGAGGGAAAAGCAGACAAACAGAGTCAAAAACAAGTATCAGTAGCTTATTGCCAACAGAGCTGCTGAGCCACCCACCAAAGCACACACGCAAATACACTCAAGGCTGCGACAAGCAGGGAAAAAATGCCACACGTAGCAACAGCACAATAGCACCAGACACACAAACAGAAAGCAAATAAAAGTAACACAACACAATTAGACTGTCCCCCCCTCCCCGGCCCTACCCCCCCCCAACACCCACTCCCTTCCCTGACCCCCCAAGGACCTCCCCCCCCCTCCACCTCCCCCCCCCATGGACCTGATCCTCCCCCCTCCCCCCCTCGCCCCCACACAAAGAACCCCTACCCTCACCACCCCAGCACACCACCTTCCATCCCCTCGGCCCCCCCACCACCCTACCTTTAGGAAGCACCCAGCCACCCCAGGAATGACCAAAGGAGGACTAAAAAGGAGAACATCCTCCCACCACGCGATCAGATGCAACCACAACACCCCCCCAGAGAACACACAGTAAACAACCTATAAAAGAGGTTAACACATAAAAAACACTCTGTTTGCATAAGGCTATGAGGCACAACAAAACTTCAGGGCTATGTTAAAATCTGCTTCAACCTGATCAAGAATGTTATCCAGCACAAGATGATGTTATGTTATGTGATATGATGTTCAGTTATGTTATGTTATGATATGTTGAATTATGTTATGTTATGCTAACAATGTGACACCAATCAAGGGAATGTTTCTCCTGAACTAAAATGTGATGATGCTCTGGAAATGCAACTGCCCATGTAACAATTACTTAATAAAACCAACACCATAGATACCCTCCCCCCTCTCCTTCCCCTCCCTCCCTCCCTCTCCTTGCTTACATCCCTTACCCCACTAGCCCCCCCCCCCCTCGATAGTCCTATAGCACCCCCCCCCCCTAAAAAATTACATTAAAATTAAAAATGTTACAAGGGTTAGGAGGACACTGAACCCTGATGAAACTGTCAAGAAACACAGGGGGATGTCAAACCCTGCTTGAGTTTGTACAAGAAAGTTATGATGAACAGGGCAATGTTAAGTCTTGTCAACAATGTTGGGGAGTACAAGGAAAGGCTTTTCCTTTTTGAAAATGTGGAGACGCTCAAAAAACCATCCGCCCGGGTGGCAGACACCACTTAAGGTGGATCCCAGGGACACCCACCACCCTTTCCATCTCCCCTCCTCTTCCCCCTCCCCCCCCAACCCCCCTCCTCCCCCCAACCCCCCTCCTCCCTCCTCCTTTCCCTTGGAAATATAGTAAATGACTGGGTTCAAAATTTGAACAGGGGAGTTGAGTGGGAAAGGAGCCACACAAAAGCAGCTCAGGGTCTGGCCCCCCTCAGTTGCGACCCGATCGTCGGACCCAGACACACCCCAGAAGGGCGCCTAAGCCCAAACGCCGGTCGTCCAAAGACCAGGCGACACCACTTTAGGACCAAAACTGGCCCTACTTCTTCTCTCCACCTGCTGGTCCTGTCCCAGCAGATCTTTACCCCCCCGCCCCCCCTCCCTTCCCCTGTCCCCCTCCCCAATGGCAAGCTCAGTACACCCCCTCAGGAAGGAGGCCCAGCCCAATAGGCGGCCTAAATCACAAAGGGACTCTAGGACATAAAAACAAGGTCTCCCCTAGTGGGAAAGGAGGGACCCCAAGACCCCGAACAACTAGAAATCAACAATGACCACCAAGGCCCCAATTAAAATCCGCTCCTTAAATGTTAAGGGATTACAAAATAACCGAAAAAGAAGACTAGCTCTCATGGACATGAAAAAATCAGGGGGAGACATTATATTCTTGCAGGAGACCCACTTCACATCACAGGACCCCCCAAATGTATTCAAAAAATTCTTCCCAATGTGCTTTTTTGCATCATTCAGTAGTAAGAAAAGGGGTGTGGCTATCCTAATCAGACAAGGCACCCCATTCAATCATGTTAAAACAACGGCGGACCCAGAGGGTAGATTTCTAATGGTATATGGCTCCCTCGCGGGCTCGGCAATCATCCTAATTAATGTGTACGCCCCAAACGAGAACCAAACAGAATTCTTACAAACCGTTCTCGAGGGCGTTGACCCGGGATATCTGTCATCGATAATAGTGGGAGGAGACCTAAACATGGTCTTAAACCCCACCGAGGACAGATCAACCACAGCGGGCCCCTCCCGTACAACCCACTCCCAGATCAAGGGGAAAAGGTTTAGGGACATCCTGAGCGAATTTTCGTTGGTGGACGTTTGGAGAACCCAACATCAGGGCCAGAGAGACTACACTTTCTACTCAGCACCTCACCAGACTTACTCTCGAATAGACCACTTTTTGACCACCAAAAATGTGATGGCGGCAGCCATAGAATCAGACATTGGCTCAATCACATGGTCAGATCATGCCCCGATCACCCTGACACTGTCAATCCCCTTTGAAAAAACAACAACCTATACATGGAGACTGAATGATTCCCTACTTAATCACCCAGAGATTGAGAGAGAGATAAGATCCTCACTCAAGGACTATTTCTCCCTCAACATGGGAACAGTCTCCTCTCCAGCAATCCTATGGGAAGCCCATAAGGCAACCATCAGAGGGAAATTTATTTCCATCGCATCCCACAGGAAAAAAGCCCGCCAAGCGCTAATCAAAGAACTCACAGATAGTATAAAAGTAATAGAGCAAGCTCATAAAGCGAATCCATCAAAAAAAGTATACAAAACATTAATAGAAGCTAGAACAAAACTTAGACAAACCCAGCTGGAGGATGTTGAAAAGGCCCTCAAATGGACCAATCAACAATATTATGACAAAGGTAACAAGGCCGACAGACAACTAGCCAGCAAATTGAGAGGGATACAAAAAAGATCCCAGATAACGGCGATCAAGAGTAGGTCTGGTGAAATCCAATATAGTGAAAGCAAAATAGCGGCAGAATTTACAAAATATTATAAAGAACTATATAACTTAAGAACTAAAAACGGCCGACCTGAACCGATAGCGTCAGAATCTATAACTCAATACTTAAATAAATGTCAACTCCCCTCACTGACGGAGGAGGAAAACACAGTCCTCAATGCTGAGATCTCAAAAGAGGAACTGGAAGAGGCGGTCAAATCACTAAAGCTCACTAAGTCTCCTGGCCCTGACGGTTTCACAGATGTCTACTATAAAAGATTCTTGCCAACTCTATCCACGCATCTGCTAAAAACATTCAACCATTTTCTGGAAGGGAACCAAATTCCTTCAACAATGTCTCTAGCCAATGTAGCTATAATACATAAGGAAGGCAGAGACCCGATGCAATGTGGAAGCTATCGTCCAATCTCCCTCCTCAATAGTGATCTCAAGCTATATAGCAAAATTCTGGCAAACAGGTTAAACCCAATATTACCGAGGTTAATTAACATCGATCAAGTAGGATTTGTCGCGGGGAGACAAGCTTCCGACAATACTCGAAAAATAATCAATATTATCGATCATGTCCACCTTACAGACACCAAAGCACTACTGCTAAGCCTAGACGCAGAGAAGGCATTCGATAGAATATACTGGCAATTCCTGGACCAGACTATGTGTAAATTTGGCTTTAAAGACACATACCTAGAGGGGGTCCGTAGACTATATCAAAACCCGTCAGCAACGGTAAAACTACCAGGGGGGAATAACCAGAGATTCGAGATAACTAAATGGGACTCGACAGGGATGCCCCCTATCTCCTCTCCTCTTTGCGCTAACGATAGAACCACTGGCATCAGCAATACGACTCAATAAAGACATCCAGGGAATAGACATTGGAAATAGGCAGCATAAAATCTCCCTATTCGCAGATGATGTCATCTTAACCCTCTCCAAACCCCAAATTTCTCTACCCAACCTTCAAAAAGAACTCCGGGATTTTGGAAAAATCTCAGGATATAAGATAAATAATGACAAATCGGAAGTCCTGAACTTAAGTCTGCCAGAGCCAGAGGTGAAACTCCTCAAACTAAACTTTAATTACCGTTGGAGCTCCTCTTGTATCAAATACTTGGGGGTTAAGATATCGAGGACCTACCAATCTCTATATAAGCATAACTATCCGACCTTGTTCCATAAAATCAAACAAGATTTGGAAAAATGGGGAGGATATCAAATATCATGGATCGGGAGAATGATCTCGGTTAAAATGAACATACTCCCTAGGTTATTATACTACTTCCAGACTCTCCCGGTCCACATCCCTGGCTCAGAATTGAAAAATATTCAAAAATTTATCTTCCACTTTATTTGGCAAGGTAAAAAACCTAGAGTCCCCAGAACTGTTCTCTTGGCATCAAGGGGGAGAGGAGGACTGGGAATTCCAGACATCACCAAATACTACCTGGCCGGCCAATTGCGGCAGGTGGTAGTCTGGAACGCAAACCCAAACCAATATTGCTGGCTGGACATAGAAACGCAATATGCCGGAACGCCTTCACTGCCGGCTTGCCTTTGGTCCCTGAACAAGGAGGACATGCAAAATAACAAATTCAAATTAGGCCCAATGAGACACACTTGGGAGACCTGGACGAAAAGCAAACTCAAGTACAAGCTCACAACACCACAATCCCAACTCATACCAATTCACAAAAATCCGAAATTTCCCCCTGGCTGTGAGCCCAGACAATTTGACCAATTTCAAACCAAAAACATTAAGGCGATTGCCGACCTCTTGAGCCTCGGGAAGTTCATGAGCTACCAAAACCTACAAGCCAAATATGAAATATTAGGATTGAACGTGTTCAAGTACCTACAAATTCGGCACTTTATCCAAACATTATCCCCAATAATTATCCAAACATTATCCTCTCACAGGTTTCGAGCGGCTCTGCAGAGAAACAGCTCACCAGAAAGGTCTAATAACACAAATTTGCAAAGAGCTAGAGAGGGCTACAGAAGCCCCCACACATGACTATATGCTGCATTGGGCAGCAGAATTGGATATAGTTATAGACCGAGAGGACTGGGAAAGTATTTGGGAAAATGCCTCAGGAACTTCTATATGTACCACAATCAAAGAAAATATTTACAAAATACTGTTCCTCTGGTATCTTACCCCAGTTAGAATAAATCAAATCTACCCACTGGCATCCGATCTATGTTGGAGAGGCTGCGGTCAAAAGGGGGACATGGCCCACATTTGGTGGACATGTCCGGAAATTCAGAAATACTGGGAAACAACACAAAAACTAATAGAGGAGGTCACAGACCTCACAATACCCATTGAACCGCTGACCTACCTGTTGGCCAGGCCCTTAGACTACCTGGACCGACCAACAGGAAAATTAGTCTCCTTCATCCTTACGGCGGCCCGATGTGCGGTGGCTGCCGCCTGGAAGAAAGTGTCTCCCCCCTCAAAACAAACAATAAGAAGGGTGCAAGAAGTAATGGACATGGAGAGATTGTCTGCTTTCCTTAAGAGGTCTTCTACCTCATTCACAAAAATTTGGGATCCATGGTACATGCATATAAGACGAAACGCCCCCTAATAAACCAGAGGTACAAACCACACTAGAGCCCAAACCAGAAATACCAAGGAATTCGGGATCAAGGCCTCCCCCCGCTATACCCTTTCCATCCTCCCCCCCCCCCCCACACCCCGTCCCCCTCTCTATTCCCTCTCTGTTTCCACACTCGCGCCGCCCCGATGGACCACAGTAGGTCAGGGAGACGTTGAGTCTTTCCTTTTCTCTTTCCATTCAAGAAAAAGAAAAAATGTACATTAGGCTGATATATTGCTTATACTGTTTATACCATGTAATGACTTATCTGCCTAATAAAAAAAATTGGAAAAAAAAACAAAAAAACAGTGCATTTAGAAAATTTAATGTGTGTTCTTTATTTAGTACTAACATTATATGGCATGGTCTGTTTTATATATAACAACCATTCCCACTCTGAATAAACATTTGTGTAGTATTTTGTGTAATGGAACGTATGAATGTAGAAACTATGTAAAGGAGACTTACAACCAACTAGCCATTTCATGTAAAAAATCGTTTGTAACATGGGAATGTTGTTAAAATGGTTTGGAACTGCTGCAAAGAATGTTAGTGGCAAGATGTAGTGGTCAACTACAATGCATGCATTTATGAATATTAGGTCAACATCATGTAAACAATTACGTTTATGTGTATATTTCGTGTACCAAACTAACTGTAGTTTTCTGTGTTTATTAAACGTTCAACACATACATAGTAAAGTGAATATGATGATATAAGCTACCATAATAAAGCTGATGTTATCATTTGACGGTGTTATACATGCATCATACACAAATTGATACAGACACAAACAGTTGTATTGAAAAGTGTGCGTATGCAAATGTGCACGTGATTGACGTTCATATGTTCATAATACTTGTAAATGATCATCATAATAATGATGAAGTGACATGAATTACATGACAACTACGAAATCACCTTGTGCCGAGAGGTAAGATGAGTCAGCGGGCACTACGATGCAGGAAAAAATCGATGAGGCTGGACTGTGCTACAAAAGAATCCTTTATTGAGACATGGATAAAAATTGAGAGGAGGGAAGAGAACCCCTGCACCTCTAACGCGTTTCACCCGCAATCGGGCTTTTTCAAAGAGTGACAATACCTGAGCGCCAGACACTGAAATACCGGATATCAACCGGACGTGACGTCACTCAACCAATGAGATGTCCGTAAACCACGGATGGCATTGTGGGAACAAGACACTCATGACTGAAGTGCGCACGCGCGATGTATACAAGCATCACTGTCATGCGCAATAGAAACTAAAGTTAAAAACAAAAACATGTGAAGTTATGCGAGCCGTTTTAACATACATTGAGTTGCTATTAATTGATCTAAAGGCACTAGGCCAAATATATCATACATGTATATACAATAGATAATCACTGATTCATTTGCTTAGGTGGCTGTATATCGCTAACATATAATTGCAATAACAAGTTGATAATAACGACTATTAAAAACAAGTAAAGGCATAACTTCACATGTTTTTGTTTTTAACTTTAGTTTCTATTGCGCATGACGGTGATGCTTGTATACATCGCGCGAGCGCACTTCAGTCATGAGTGTCTTGTTCCCACAATGCCATCCGTGGTTTACGGACATCTCATTGGCTGAGTGACGTCACGTCCGGTTGATATCCGGTATTTCAGTGTCTGGCGCACAGGTATTGTCACTCTTTGAAAAAGCCCGATTGCGGGTGAAACGCGTTAGAGGTGCAGGGGTTCTCTTCCCTCCTCTCAATTTTTATCCATGTCTCAATAAAGGATTCTTTTGTAGCACAGTCCAGCCTCATCGATTTTTTCCTGCATCGTAGTGCCCGCTGACTCATCTTACCTCTCGGCACAAGGTGATTTCGTTCTGTTCCCATTCAGCTGGAGCACACAGACCCGGATATACACATGGACATATGTGAGTACCATCATGCTTTAAAGTGAGCTGCCCCACTACCATTGGTTTATTTTGTTCTTGGTGTACATCAGAGGTTTGGGGGGGGTCCTAGGATATCCCCCACACAACTCTCTTTACCCTTGCTTAACCGTGGTTCATCTAAGGGTTAATGCCTAAGCTCCAAGCATGCATCAAGGATATCATGTGTTCCGGTTTGCAGTGAATTAAACAACATATTTATTGTGTATTAATGGGTATATGCTCTGTAGCACTAGTTACTTTTGGGGTCCTACCTCAACATCTTCTATTTACAATGTGTATCAACTAGTAGCACAAGCACCCGCCAAGACAATCAACTTTATGTATGTGTTTTACAACATTTTTGGCTGGACTGTTGCTCTTTTTCCCTTATTTTTCATTACCTTTTATTTTTCATGAATATATATCTATCAATTTTTCAAATTTTGGATTCAAATGAGATAGGGAGTTTTTTCCATTTATAGACTATTATATATATACTTTTTATGATATAACTTACTTTTTCATAAGTGTGCATAAATTGCATCAAAGTGCAATCATTATACAAAATACTTACCAATTATAACAAGATAAAGACATTATGGCTTCATCTGATAATGAAGATATTTGTGATATGAACACCAAATCGACACCTTATGTTGCACTTTGCTCAGACAATGCAGGACGCTCTAGACAAGCAGCCTACATCTTCAATGATTCCAAAGATGTTCTATGCGATGATAAAATGAACTTATCTTTATATTTTATGACATTAGAGAAATTGTTGAGTCAGAAGATCAAACTATGGTGGGAGATAACATCTCTGGAAAACTATGTACGAATTAAACGAATTCCTAGAGGCCTAAGGATAAAAAAGACACCATCTTTTGGGTTTGTGAATAGAGGGTTTGAGGAAAATTGGACTAAAATATTAGATTCATGTTCAATGAAACTCATGGAATTAATTATACAAACTAAATTAACCGAGAAAAATGTGTTGATGGATAATATAAAAAAACTGCAGGACCAACTGAACAAATTTGAAAACATGCCTAATTTTGTTACTAATGATAATATCTTGTATCAGAACATTAGCAAACTCGATAAGGAAATCATGGAGAAGAAACAAATAAAGTTCGACCGGGACAGACTGGATTACGAACGGGGCCAAATATATTTTTGGCAAAAACCACCGCGCCCCACAAGGAATCTCAATACGCCAAATAAAAGTAGAAAATCTCATCAAAAGAACCAACACAATCCACAAGGTCCTAAGGAGAAATCCACACGACGACCCTCCATACTCAAAAAGAAAACAGGTGATCAATCAAGTTTTTCAGATGCCTCCGATAGTGACTATCGATCCCACGGAGTCTCCTTCTCTACCAGACAAACATCAAATCAGTCAGAATATAGCAGCGACCATGACTCTGAATATGGACAGGGGTCCAAGAACGAACAACGATATGTACCATCATTGTTTTCCCAATCAAAAAACGACCAAGGACAAGGCGCTCTAAGAGACGAGGGCGCTGTCTCAAAGAGGAAAAAATACACTTAAGCCTAGAAGATAATGTCATCAATATTTCAGGGGTGCCTCTCTCCGTGGATGAACTATCACTCGTCAATAAGGGACTCAATTTTGCTCCTCTTGAAAACTTTAGATTGTTTAATACTATTATCGATTTACAGTGTTTCGTGAGAAAATTGGTACTAAAAAAGTTTTTTCATAAAGATAATGTCATTGTGAATGATAACTTAACCAATGTCCCATCTGTTATTACCCTACAGGAATCGGAGTCAGACACAGCAAATATAATTAACACAAATGAAGGTTTAACAACATTCAGTGAGTTATGCACACTCCAAGATATGAATAGTTTACTTGATGAGCAGACCATAGAAGAGGAGGTAAATCCCATATCCTCCTTTCTAGTAGGCTCTAGAGACTCAGGCCTAAAGAATCGTTCCAATTTCTATCCCTCATATGTAAAAGGCCCCCATATAGCCACTCTCGAAAAACTTGTTGAAAGAGATTTATTATTGTTAGAAAAAGGCTACAATTTCACCCCCTCCTCCGGCAACAATATGACCAAACATGACCGATCTAGCATCCAAACTTTGATGAATAACAACAACCTGGTCATAAAAAATGCCGATAAGGGGGGTGCAATTGTAGTCCAGAGTAACGTCAAATACAAGATGGAGGCGTTACGACAATTACAGGATATTAATTCATATAAGACCCTCAAAACAGACCCCACTGATGTATTTTTAGTACAGTTAAATAACATTCTTGACTTTGGTGTCATTCTGCAGGTACTGAGCGAGAAAGAAAAAAGCTTCCTGTCGGTCCAGAATCCAGTGATCCCCATCTTCCACCATCTCCCAAAGATCCATAAAACTCTGGTCGACCCTCCTGGACGACCAATAATATCGAGTATTGGATCTTTGGGAGATGGATTATCAAGGTACATTGACATTTTTCTGCAGCCACTGGTTCACGAACTTCCGTCATATCTTCAAGATTCCACTGATCTACTCAATTCACTTTCAACTTTCACCTGGTCTCCTAATTTTTTCTGGGTTACCCTTGATGTCACATCCCTTTACACAATCATTGATCACTCACAAGGGATTACAGCAACACAACACTTTCTTAATCACTCATCTTTATCACCAGCACAAACCACATTCATTTTAGAATCCATTCTATATTTACTCACTCACAATTATTTCCTATTTGATACCACTTATTATTTACAGACACGAGGCACAGCCATGGGTACTTCATTTGCACCCTCCTATGCAAATCTGTTTATGGGCTATTGGGAGCACATGCACATTTATAGTCACATTAACCCTTTCCGTAACAACATTAAATTCTATCGGAGATTTATTGACGACCTGTTTCTTATCTGGGAGGGTGACACAAGATCACTGACGGAGTTTGTGGACCAGCTAAACAAAAACAATTACAACCTGCACTTTACTTACTCTTACCATCATCAGAAAATCGAGTATTTAGACTTATCGCTATATGTTGATTCATGTCAATCTATCCAATCCGATATATTTAGGAAGTCAAATTCAAGGAATACTTTCCTTAAAGCAGATAGCGGCCATCCCCGCTCCTTAATCAAAGGCATACCAAAAGCACAATTTTTAAGGTTGAAACGCATCTGCTCAACCACAGATCAATTTGTAAACCAATCTAAAGAACTTGCTACAAGATTCTCTAATAGAGGATACTGTAAAAAAGACTTACAGGGGGCTTTTGAATATGCTTATCACACTCCACGCAAAAACTTACTGAATAAAAAGAAAAAGACATTAGATTGTGATAAAACTTCAACACCATTGTATTTCATTACACAACACAGTCGACATGCCAACTCCATCCGCTCCATTGTAGCCAGACACTGGAACATCCTGACATTGGACACCAAGCTCAAGCCACATGTTGAGGAATTACCAAAATTTGTATTCAAAAAAGCTAAAACCCTGTCAAACTATATTTCCCCCAGTCTGTATAAAAAACCACAGAAAAAAAGTAAGGGTTTTGTTCCTCCGACAGGTTTCTTCAAATGTGGCTTTTGCAAAGTTTGTACATATGCCAAGTCCATTAAGGCAATACATTCAAAAATCAATAAACACAAAATCAGATTGAGGAGCTTTATTACATGCAACACCAGTTACGTAATATATGTTTTGACATGTGGTTGTGGCATGAGCTACGTAGGCCGAACGATACGTCCATTAAAGCTCAGAATAATGGAGCACATTAGAAGTATAAAGAACAGGGACCAGAGGTTCCCAGTGGCAAGACATTTTTTGGAATGTCCACAAGGGAAACTAGATCTTCTCACTTTTAGTGGGATAGAACACATTCCACTCCCAGTCAGACGTGGAGATCGTCAGAACATCCTAAATCAGAAGGAAATGTTCTGGATCTTCACACTCAATACCATGACACCACAAGGTATCAATGTTGACTGGGAGATCAAACATTTTCTTTAAACCTTTTTTCTTGCCATTGGGAATCTTAATATCTTTGCGTGTTTGTACGTTTGTATTTGCACATTTGCATATATGCGTACATATGTGTTCCCTTACGTGCTGTTCGGATATGTAGCTCTGCCACGACACAGTCTTGATTAGTCATTGTGCACCCCTGACTGAGATCAGGGGACGCATACATATACATATGCATGTTAATAATACTGGTCATAAACTCAAAGCTACCACTTGCTTTATGATATACTTTTTTCTCTTTCAAGGCACAATCATGTTATTCATAATGTTATGGGATTATAGTCAATGACCCTTGTACCTTGGTGTCTAAATTCAGATTACATCATTCACGTTATACGAATAAGTACCGGTTTCATGATCATAGCTATATATACAAAAACTTTTTCTATATACAAATTATACATTATTTATAATAAATACACTTTTCCGTTTTCACACCCCCCCTCCTCCTCCTTTCCCCTCCTTCCCTCCCCTCTCCCTCTTCCCACCCATACCCACCCTCCCTTTATATTCTACATACTTTTTATCTTTCAATTTACAACAATTATTATATATTTTTTATTCTCTTATTTATCATTTTTCATTTATCATTTTTCATTATTGCTCCTCATTTCTCATTATTCTGTATTTTTATACTTATCCATTTAGGATAATCAGATTGTAATTACATATTAGAACAGTTTGGAATTCATTGTTATATATGGAATCATAGAAGAATATTACTATTGTCACTAATATAATTCCTAATTAGAATTCAAATATGTCTTTATTGCACTTTTGTGATATGCACACTATAGATTGAATTCAACATTATATATTCTTACGTATTGGAAATAGTTATGAATAACCCCTGCCTTTACTTGTTTTTAATAGTCGTTATTATCAACTTGTTATTGCAATTATATGTTAGCGATATACAGCCACCTAAGCAAATGAATCAGTGATTATCTATTGTATATACATGTATGATATCTTTGGCTTAGTGCCTTTAGATCAATTAATAGCAACTCAATGTATGTTAAAACGGCTCGCATAACTTCACATGTTTTTGTTTTTAACTTTAGTTTCTATTGCGCATGACAGTGATGCTTGTATACATCGCGCGTGCGCACTTCAGTCATGAGTGTCTTGTTCCCACAATGCCATCCGTGGTTTACGGACATCTCATTGGCTGAGTGACGTCACGTCCGGTTGATATCCGGTATTTCAGTGTCTGGCGCTCAGGTATTGTCACTCTTTGAAAAAGCCCGATTGCGGGTGAAACGCGTTAGAGGTGCAGGGGTTCTCTTCCCTCCTCTCAATTTTTATCCATGTCTCAATAAAGGATTCTTTTGTAGCACAGTCCAGCCTCATCGATTTTTTCCTGCATCGTAGTGCCCGCTGACTCATCTTACCTCTCGGCACAAGGTGATTTCGTTCTGTTCCCATTCAGCTGGAGCACACAGACCCGGATATACACATGGACATATGTGAGTACTGTAGCAGTCATGTAAAATGCCTACAGTCATCTCTCCTGCTGGCAGCAAGGCCTGGTAAGTGTGGGCATGCCAGCAGTAATCATGGAGGTTTTCCCTCACACCCTGGTGGGGTGCCCTGTGTATGGATGGGACTGGTCACATGCTCTGACTCCATGGTTAGTGATGTCAGAGGTGTGTCAGCCTCAGAAGTTACATAAGGCACAGCACGGTGACTAACAGTTAGTTGAGGAAGGAGTTCAAGTTCTTGCAAGGTGTTTGCAGAGTTCAGAGACTAGTGGACGATTATGTTATAGTAGCTGATATAGGAGTCTGTGTCCAGGGACCTGGCACAGAGCAGTGAATCCCTATTTTATGAGACATACCTACCAAAGGGAAGCGGCTGGAAAATGATTGGCTGAGTACACCCCATTGTACAATAAAGATGGAGCTGATCAGAAAGACCCCTGTGTGTGAGAGTATGATTACACAGGAGGTTGCACCACCGAGGAGTTCCTCACCAGGACCATCCCCATGCGGACGCAGGGACCCTGATGATGTGGAGGCGCTGCACTGGAACTAGGTGAGACTCAGCACACTACCTCAGCTGCCTGTCTGGACGGGTCCTCCCCACACACCATCATGCGGGAGACTCAGGAGTCCTGTTGCCAACAGGTGCACCACCCGACACTACCATACTGTAATGGGGACCGGTTAGACCACTGGGGCCAATGTGAGATTGGGTGGGTCAGGCCGGGCCAGAAATGCCGTTACAGTACCATCATGCTTTAAAGTGAGCTGCCCCACTACCATTGGTTTATTTGTTCTTGGTGTACATCAGAGGTTTGGGGGGGTCCTAGGATATCCCCCACACAACTCTCTTTATCCTTGCTTAACCGTGGTTCATCTAGCGGTTAATGCCTAAGCTCCAAGCATGCATCAAGGATATCATGTGTTCCGGTTTGCAGTGAATTAAACAACATATTTTCCGTGTATTAATGGGTATATGCTCTGTAGCACTAGTTACTTTTGGGGTCCTACCTCAACATCTTCTATTTACAATGTGTATCAACTAGTAGCACGAGCACCCGCCAAGACAATCAACTTTATGTATGTGTTTTACAACATTTTTGGCTGGACTGTTGCTCTTTTTCCCTTATTTTTCATTACCTTTTATTTTTCATGAATATGTATCTATCAATTTTTCAAATTTTGGATTCAAATGAGATAGGGAGTTTTTTCCATTTATAGACTATTATATATATACTTTTTATGATATAACTTACTTTTTCATAAGTGTGCATAAATTGCATCAAAGTGCAATCATTATACAAAATACTTACCAATTATAACAAGATAAAGACATTATGGCTTCATCTGATAATGAAGATATTTGTGATATGAACACCAAATCGATGACATGACAACTATATTAACAACATTGACATTGGGTGAAAATAATAATGCAAAATTACACTTAAATTTGAGACACTATTGGGTTTGTGTTAACAGTTTGACACTTGTTACATGTAGGTCACATCAACACAGATGTGTGACTTATACATACACATGTGAGAATGTTAAAGTAATCTTTACTAATAATGTACAGCATTACTAATAACATACATTGCAACATATAATATGTACAAAGCATTGGTGTGATTACAGGCATTCATGCATGGACTGTTATGATCAGTCAATTGCATCCGTGATTAATCATCTCCCGTAAGGATAAAACTATCAGCATTTATCCCGTTCTCTCCACCCACCTCTATATTAGAGTAATTGAATTTTTAAGGGAACATACATTAAATGTGATGTAATGGCACTAATCATTTTCTAATACAATGCTCATGAAACCTCAATAGTAGCTAAACGCATGTACATGATTCAGAAACTACATGTATGTAAAAATTAACGTTTAGCAATATGTTGGGTTTTAACATCGTATAATTAAACGTCTATTGAGGTAGGCACATCTTATGACAGATGTCAGTTCATATACATACCATGATCAGTCATAGAAGAGATATACCTATAATACAATGGAACAATATATAAATTTCAAACATTGACATGACATCTTCACTAACGTAAGCAACACAGCAAAGTGTGTATTTGGTGTTAAATGTGAAACACCATGTATATTTTATCACATAACAAATGAAAAGCAGCATGGTGTACACATCATATGGATGCGCATGTTACACTGTAACAATAACATTGTATGTAAGCATACAGCAAGAATGAATGGCTATGGCCATAGTATGTGTATTGTGTTAGCATAATCAACAACACAATGCTAAACAATTACTCATTTGTTACACCAGTTGTATTCACATACACACAACTAATTTACAATCGAAGAAGGATTATATAACCTGTGCAACAATAACATACCGGTGCCACATGCCTTTGTGCACACAGCAGAGAAGAGAAAGTTGTGCAACCCATATTCATCTGTGTCTTAACAGAAGGTTATGTAAAAACAAATTACTGTTAATATAATATCATTAATATATAAAAGTAGTACTATGCAAATATTTTTTTTTACTTACAAGAAAAAAACGAATTTATGAGATTCTGGCGTGTCTGGCCACCACTGGCTGTTTGTTCATTTTCAGCAGCTACATGGGTGGGATGCTCCTCTACCAAAGCCTCAGCTAGGTCTGATTGTACATTATGTGTGAGTGCCACATTGTGCAAAATGCAACAGGCAATGATAATATCAGACACTTTTTGTGGCTTGTATAGAAGAGCCCCACCAGTTCTGTCGAGACACCTAAATCTGGTCTTGAGTAGGCTAAATGTCCTCTCTATAACAGATCGCGTAGATATATGGGCTGCATTGTACCTCTCCTCTGCTTCAGTTTGAGGGTTTAGCACCGGAGTCAAGAGCCACGGCCTAATTCCGTATCCTGAGTTACCTATAATCAATGGAGCACACATAAGCTTACATTAGTAATAAGATTCTACAATGAAATGATTCCTAAACAAAAATGTGTTTGGTGTTACAACATCCAAATATGTACTCACCCAGCAGCCAACCATGTCCAAAATGTCCTTCTTCGAAAGCATGGAAGACTGAAGAGTTCCTCAGGATAGAGGAGTCGTGACTGGAACCAGGGAATTTGGGTACCACATGCATTATCCTCATCGTGGCATCACATACCACCTGGACATTCAGTGAATGGTAGTGCTTACGGTTGCGGTAAACATGCTCACTCTGACTAGGTGCAATCAAAGCAACATGGGTGCAATCCCACACATGGTATCCCTGCTATGTGATAAAAGCCATTCCTGACTTCCAGCCACTCTGTCGCCTCTGTAGGAAAATGAATATAATTCCTAGCGCGTCTATTGAGTGCATAGAGAAACTGGGTAAAGGCCTGCGAGAATGTAGATTGCGAGACCCCGCCCACTATGCCCACTGTTGTCTTGAATGACGCGGAAGCAAGATAATGTAATGAGCACAGCATTTTAACAAGCCCAGGGACTGCACGACCTCTGGCTGTCAAAAAATCTAAATCTCCCCTTATCTCTTCATAAAGAGATAAGATTGCTGCAGAACTCAAACGATAGCGACTTACTATCTCCTCCTCACTCATCCCATCTAACAGGGTTCTCTCCCTGTACACACGCGGACGAGGCACAACTTGTCTCCTCTGTCTTCTCCTCTGATCTCCTATCCCTCTACCTGTCCCTCGCCCTGTCCCTCTCCCTGTCCCTGTCGTATCCGCGTGCCTGTCCCTGTCACTGTCCCTGGCTCTGTCCCTCCCTTGCCCTATGTAATTCTCTTCATCTGCAAGCCACTCATGCAAAAGAATGTTCCGACATCTCCTAAACAATCGCAACATTTTGAAATGAATAGCTGTGAATGAGCAGGTAATGGACGTCCTTTAAATAGGTATGTGATGATGTCAGATGACATAGTAAAATGCAAGGTATTACATTAACATATTAAAGTACTTGGCTCCCAAGCTGTCTCCATTTGATCTAAGAAGTATTTGTTCTGTGTATTCAGCAGGGAATCATGATATTTGACAATGATGTAACTTGAAGCTTTGTACAAGCATTGATTGAAAATTATTAGTGTAATGTGCAATGCATGTAAAACTTCTGAACGCAACAGTCAGTCATGTAATTAGACAAAAAGCCTGAGATTGACGTCGAAAAAGTTTGCTGTAACATGTCTAATTAGCCATGTTATTGTCACATGTTCACAACAATGAATTCTCGTGTGCATATGCATACATTTATGTAATGAGGATAGTTGCTATTGAATCAGTTTGAAAGGTGTAACAATGATTAACTACTGTACATGTGTGTATAAGTTAGGTTGAAGTGCTTGTAATGCAACGTTTACAATGTAAACATGCAATGTGATTGACTGTCCAATAACTGACGTCATGAAAAAAGGGAGGACCCAAAGTACATGTAAACATGAGAAGAAAGATGTACATGAACGTTTAAAGATGCGTTACACATTACAAGCATTGTGTAATGTAAAGCAACATGAATATACGGTGGATGTGTTAGATGTGTGACATGTGTAACATCATATAAACAATTGTCGCTCAGTTCAGTAAAATGTGTCATATGATGTGAGGTTCTCCTTTAAGAGTTGAGTATAGGATTTTCCCTTGACACATCATCACATGATGAGTAATGTGACACGCAAATGATGAAAACATATAAAAGTACAATGTAAATCAAATAATACACGTCAGGTGTGACACAATGCAGTGAATGCCCCCCACACTGTAATGCTAATCACATTTCTATTGTGAGCAATGGAACGTAAACAGTACTATAATGTTATACGTCCCCGCTCCATTGACTTCATTGATGTACAGATTATTCTTTTTTTCTAAGTGCCGTTCCGGCAGCCTTAGCGATCGTTCTCCCCTCCAACTTGCCAACTTTAGTTGGCGGGAGAAAATGGCCATAAAGTCTCAATTTCTTAGTGCCGATCAGCCCCGATAAGCTGATTTTGCTACTTGAATCCAGCCGAATTAAAAAAGTGGCGATAAGTGCCGAAAACAGGCTTATCGGCAGCAGACTGGCCATAACAAAATTATCGGCTACGAAACCTGCCGAAATCAAGCACTTATCGGCGCTTACTGAATCTCAAACCCAATTTTGGCAGTAAAATGGCGAAAAAACCCTTATCAACGCTTACTGCATAGAGCCCATAGTCTGCTGCGGCTTCTTCGTCGAGGTCACAATATGCTTTTTGGGCTTCCCCCAGTAAAAAGGGTGCGATAATCCCAGCCCATTTGGAGCGGGCCCAACTTTCCCGGGAAGCGATTCGCTCAAAGGACCTGAGGTATCCCTCGACGTCATCGTGTGGCGTCATTTTCTGCAGGTACATGTTCGCCTGGACGGGCCGCGCCTGGGCCGTCATAGTCGAGTCCTTTTTAATCTGGGCCAGCTGCTCAATCTGCTGCCTCTGGGTTTCTGCGATAACGTCAAGTTGGGCTGCAAGTATCCGGTTTGTCTCGCGTTGTGCAGCCGCGCTTTCCTGTCCCTGTTTGTTAGCTTCCTGCTGAAAAGCGGTGCTGTGCACTAAGGACTTTACAACGTCCTCCATACTGAGAGTTACCGCGTGGACAGGTCCCACCAGTCGTAATCTGTAGCTCCGCCCCTTTTACAGGGTGTTCGACATCCCACTTCTAACACCACGTGTGGCCGGATGGCCGTGGTAAGTGAGGAGACAACACGACTTTTCTGGTGAAATAGTGCTGGTGGATTTATTTGTCCAAAAAGGGTAACTAAAACAATGGGTACACTGTCCCTTTAAATTAAACGTAAACAAAAACCTAACCCCGGTCGGGGCACTGACTAAACAAAAGTGCAGGCTAACTACTTGGCTGGCTGGCTAGCTAGCCTAGTCCAGCCCAACAATGTTCAACAATAGCAGTTGGCTCCTTACCTGGGAGCTTTATTCCCCCTTGGGACAGGATCAATCTGAGCAGCCTGTGTCTGTCTGTCAACACCTCTGTCTTCTCTCTGTGCCTGAGAGAGACTGCCGCCCCAGAGGCATTTCCTCTTCCTGTTTTAAAGCAGGTGACCTAGCTTAATTTGCATCACCTGTGGACTGCTTAACAAGCTGGGTTAACCCCTCGTCTACTGGAAAGCATGCATTCTGCCATCTCCTACTAACATATACAGAGTCAATGACCCTGTCACACTACTCACTCATGGTATAGCGTCCAGCTGTGACAGGATCCCAGAACATGGGGTGTCAGTTCCCATCACTGCACAATGTTTCCCTTCTGCCCAGTAACCGACACCCAGACAGAAGTCTGATGAATCAACACCCTTTATTTTCTCTCTCTCCTCCTCCTTTCTCTGAACAGCATGGTCTCTGTAGACTGGTCAGGTAACCGGATACTGGGGAGCGCAGATGTATATAGAAAAGAACAAACACAAGCATATAGTGCAAATATGTCGGTTCCAGTGGTAGGTAATTTAGATCAATATGTCCCAATGAGATTTGTACCTACAAATTTCTCAAAGGACACGTGTATGTAAAGGTTTCTTTGTTAGCTGGTAGTTAACGTCCAAGTCACACATAAATGTGTATGGTGGGACCTTAGTAGGGTGAGATAAAAACACTGGACATAGCGCAGACTGTGCAGACTTTATATGTTAAAACCAATGTAAAAAAGCACTCACATTTTGCATATCTAATCAAGCAAATTGGGATAATGTTATTCCCGCCAACTGTGTGTCTGCTTCCGCAAATTCAAATGGCGTCCGACACCCGTCTTGGAGCGGCAGCGATTGGATCTCCCTGAATAGTTGGAAGGAACGCCGTCAGTCAGCTGATAGCTCTCTGTGCGTCCTCCCCTCACATCACTCGGGACACTTGCGTCTCGCGTCTCCCATCGCTCATCTGCACTAGCTCCGAGGCAATTATGGAAGCGGGAACAGAGGCGGGCTGCAATCCTCCAGTGTATCCCTCTGCTCACCACAATATACTGACACTCTACGCGTTTCACCACGAGGTTTTCATCAGGAGTGTCTCTCAATAAAGTTACAGCATTCAAATACTTTATCTCAGTGTCTCATTGGATCTCCTACTATCCAATAGGAAGGGGCCTTTTTCGGCTTTGCTCAAATGTAAGGAATAAATTCCCTGTCTTAAAATCGATAACAAGATTACACAGAAATTTAAAATATTCAATGCCCAACATGCAAAGAATACCAAAAATAAAATAATAATAAAATATTAATAAAACAAATACAAATAATCTAAAACTAAATCTAAATCAATATAGACCAAATATATGTGTACATGAGTGTAACAGGTTCACAAATGTGCCTCTAATCCAGCAGTGTGGTGGTTAAACTGCTGGTAGCAAATTAACTAACACCACCTGCCTGATTAGAGGTGGTAGAAAAAGCTTGCCTTTGAGACAGGAAGTGACTCCTTAGCTCACTTGTGGGCTGAACTTTGGAGAACACAGATCTCTGGAGCTGACCTGTCTTGAGCTCTGTCAAGAAGAAACAGCAGAGCTGATTGCAAGACACTAAATAAGACTTCTAAACCTGGATGCTGATTTTCTGTGCACGCACGGGTGCGGTTCCAGGAGAGCAGAGAAGCTTACTCTACAGCAGCTAACAGATAAGACTTTCATTCTAAAGAGACTTCTTATATCTGCTTATCTCATGCTATGTGTTTGGGGCTGGGAGACCTGCTTAACTAGGAGTTGTGAATTGCATGGGATTTCACTAGAAATACTCCCAAGTGAATTAAGCTTTGTTTCTCCCCCCCCCCCCTGTGTTTGCATGATTTCCTGATGAAAAGGAAAAGGCACAATAAAGCCTTATTATAATTTCACCTTATAAAAGCCTCCAATTGTGTACCTCTGTGAACGTCCGTCTACATAGGGTGTCCGAAGTGGGACAAGAGGTGTATTTGCAGTTAAAAAGGACCAGAGATTTTTATGTGAAAATTTTTTTGTTATGCTTTTTACCTACAAACAGTCTGAGGAAAAAACCTCATGCAGCAGAGATCAGAGTTAAGGGGATACACACCACTGAAACCACACTGCACTGAAACTTACAAAACCACATATGGACTCTTTGCCCCAATCTCTAGAGGAGAGAGACTGCTGAAGTAGCTAAACCTTATTTTGCCTATCACAAAGTGTAATATGGTCATTGAAATAGGGGTTTTGCCTTTCAGCCATAGTCAGGGTTCAAGAAGTGAGTCAGCCCTTAAAAGGGATAGGTGTTTGTTGTTTTCAAAAGTTTCGCTGAAGCAGTGAATACAGATGGTGACCCACGAGTGGTACTGATTTTGAAAATAAAGGTTGCCACACCGCATAGGACTACCAGCTGTGAATGGAGTATATGCAGAAAAGTGTGAAAATTGATACAAGACTGCTGAAGCAGGGCAATTTTTAGCAAACAAATGCTGAGTGTAAAATTGCCCTATAGGGGAAAAAGTGATTTCTGAACTGTGTAAAAGGTTTTTCAAAACCAATTGCTGAATGTTGAGTCACCCTGCCGGGAATGAAAGAAATAGTCCACTGCAAAGAATGTTTTTTTTCTGCAAGTAAAAAAGTCTGCCTATATATATCTTGGGAGCAAAACAGACACCCAAAGTGTGAAGTGTGAATGCCATAATACCCAAAGATGAGACTGAAAATTACTGAACTCAGGCAGAAAACCAAATTCTGTTGCTGAAGCGGGGAGATTGCACCTAGCAAGAAAATGGTGTAAAGCAAATAGACTTTTTTTACCTAGCAACTGCACAACTTGTATACCTGATGAGAGAAAATGCATGCACAGTACTGCTGATATTGTAAAACTTATCCAAGAAAGAGAAATTCTACAGAGATGTCTGTGAGAGCTGCGACCTCTACAAGCAAAATATGCCTACCTGTAGGAATACCACCATTGGGGGTCCTAGCAAATACAGTGGCAACAGCTGCAATAGCGCCTCCTGAGGTCAGGAAGAAAATTACACCTGATTGCCTAAAAATGGAGGACAAGATGCAGCGTTCCTGTAATGAACCCTACCCACGGAAGAGTGGCCCTTCCAGTCCAATAAAGAGGAAGACCTCTCTTACGGGGAACCCGAACCGAGTCACACCCACAAAACTCCCCAAGAATGGTGGGGGTGCCTGAACTCGGCACGAACAGAAAAGACCACTCCCTTTGATGACGAATATGATCAGCAGGAGACAGAGCGGGAGCAGCAGATCACCCAATATTTCTGTCAGCTAAAGCAACTGCAAGAAAAGCCTGGCGTATATAATGAAGCTGCTAAAGTATCAAATAAAGAAGGAAACCCCAGTATTCCGGATGGGACGGAGTCATCCAAAACAAAGAAGCAGAAAAAGAAAAGCGGTTCTTCACTTACCATGGAAGGAACAGACACGTCTTCAGATCCTGTGGAGAAAAAGGGGGACCGAGTTGCCCTGCAGCCTAGAGAAAATGGAGAATTCGTCCCGCGGGTAACCGAATATCCAGAGGGCCCAAGGCAGAAGTCGTGTACCCCAAAGAAGTGTCTGTCCGGTGCCAACAGTGAGGAACCCTCAACCAACCATCCCAGGGAAGTGGAGCTGGAACCAGTGAGTGACGATCCCTTGACCAGCCCTGAAGATGCCCTGAAAAATGCCAGGCATGACTGTGATCTCCTCTGTGAAGAATTCGAAAGGGAGAGAAAAAATAATGCTGAGCTACAGAAGACTGTGCTCGCAATTTACTCTGCGGCCAAGACCAAATTGGAGGATCTCAAGACTGAGCTAGATACTGCAAAGGCTACTATTTCCGCCATGGATGAAAAGCAGAGCCAATCTGATAAAATGGTGGCTACGCTAAAGCGGAAGTATGAGGAGGCACTGAAGCAGATGACAGTCTTCCAGCAAGAGGTTCACACTCTTCGCATAGAGCTGAATGCCTCACAACAGGAGGTCAACAGAGGTGGATCGAGGTGGACGTATCTCAGAAAGAGGTTCAGACACTCCGCAGAGCACTGGATGCCTCACATCATAAGACCAACAGCTGCCGCACAGACCTGGAAGTTTCCAGAAAGGAACTACACAGTCTCACTGAGGAGCTGGACATTGATAAAGAAACTATTGGTAATCTTGATACAGATCTCAAAGTCTCTCAGAAGGAGCTTCAGACCCTCAACCTAGAGAAGGAAGTCTCACGCCAGGAGAGTGTCATTCTCAAAGCAGATGTGCGTAAATGGAAGGAGGACTGCAAAGAAGCCCTGAAGAATACAGAGACTGAAAAAAGAGAAAATTCAAGATTAAAAAGAGAAAACTTAAAACTGAAAGAAGAACATTTTCAGTTGACAGAAGAAGTCAAGGAAAAGTTTGAAGCAGAGCACCGACTGCAGAACCAACTGCAATGTCTGCGTACACACCTCCAATATGCTGAGGAGAAGCAGCAAATGCTACAGGAAGAAAAACTGCAGGCTGCTAAAGAGGTACAAGCGGTGCAGGAACGTCTAAATACCCAGTACGTCCCCACAGAGCAGTATGAGGAGCTAAAGGCCACGCTGCATGTCTTCAGAGCATCATTGGAAGCGGAGCTTCGATACCAGGTGACTCTGTATGAGAGGGAGCGTGAGAAGGCTCAGAAACTGGAGCAAGAGCTGGAGAGACAGAGAGACTGTTCCATTCCCTTGAGTCAGTACACCAAGGAGAAAACAGACGCAGCGGCAACCTTGACGACAAAAATTACAGAGCTCCAGAATATGAAGGAGACTCTGATACAGACTCAGAGAAAGCAAAGTGCGCAGATAGATTCCCTGAGAAGAGACTTGCAAGACGCACTCAAACAGGTTGAGACTCTGCAGGCCAGTAACTTACAGATTCCTGCAATACGGAAAAAGGTATTGGCTCTGCCCAAGCACCAGTATCCCACAGTAACTAATGCCCGTGAGGACAAGGGTACAGTGAGAGTTGGGGACTCCACGCAACTTCAAAACAAAATTACGAAGCCACCTAAGAAAGCACTAGCCAAACCTACAGCTGCCCAACAGGCAACAAACAGAGGTAGGAGTGCAGAATCAAAGCCAGAAGAATCCTTAGCTGAGGAAGCTTAAAAGATAGGACGTTCTGTGGAAAGGGAGGTGGAGGTGCAACTCAGTCCCAAAGAAGCTGAACTGGAGACTCCGGTGTGTGGGGGAGGTGCAGAAAGACCGCTTCAGGAGCGGAAAACTCGAAGGGCTAGTCCTAACTGCTCTACAACTGTTGCCATACACTTTGTCTACAAAAAGAGGAGTGCCGACGCAACAGAAATCTCATGACCGCGCACGCGATAAAAAGACTTTACGTGGAAAAAGTCCTCCTCGAGCGACTGAGGAGTGCTGAGGAGTGCTGAGGAGTGCTGATCTCAAGCCCCTTCGGGATGAGACAAAAATAAACTGGAGAAAGGGCTACAATCCCAGCGGGACAGAGGGTTCTCTTCCTCCATCCACTCTCATTCAAGTCACAGAAAGATCTCGAATGAGAGTGGAAGGATGGGCTTTGGCCGTGGTAAGCCCGAGCTTCCCACAAACAGGGGAGGTATGTAACAGGGGACTGGATCCACATGTTAAAGATAGTTTTGGGCAGTCTATAATTGTGGCTCCCCAAGTATCCACAGTGTGATTCCTGAATTTTAATCCATGATGTAAAGATGCAAGACTTTGCTCCAGCACAGCAGCAACCAGTCCAGGAGTGAAGGGGTTAATAACCACATAACCATAGGACTTTTAAAACCAAGGCTGCATTTCTTGCGCTTGCAAGCAGAGGACAATTTCTTTTGTTTCAAAGGAAAATTTATTTCATCCCCTTATTCCAGTAAGTGTTGTTTTCAAGTGTATTCTGCAGATGTCGTGTGTTTGTCTATTAAGGAAATAAATCACAATTTATTTTGCAACTTGTTCTGTTCTGTTCAATCAAGTACCCAGAAATACAAATGTGTTGATAAAAGTTGGTGTCATCGTGACACTGATACGTAGGGGTCTAATGGTTTTCCCAAAATACTGAAGTCCACAGGGATAGGTCAGGAGATAGACTACAAATTTGGATCTGCAATTTATGTGTCTATTCACCTTATAACTTTTGCCCGTGGAATGAGAAGTGAGCGTATCCCCTTGAATGGCATATGATATACACCAGGCCTGCACAACATACGGCCCGCGGGCCGCATGCGGCCCGTCTGGCCTCTCTGTGCGGCCCACGATTACTCCGGCCGGGCGCCAGTTAATTAAATAAATATATATTAAAAAAAAAAGTTTAAAAAAAGTTTCAAAAAATGGCGGCGATTCATCCCCCCCTCCTCCCTCCCCCTCCCTCCCCTCCTCCCTCTCAACCCTCGGGTTTTGCGTTGCACGGGGGCAGCAGCAGCATGAGGAGGATGCGGCAGCCGTGTGTTTTGTTTTTTCAATAGCAGGATGCCGGGGAGGTCAGAGCATGCCGGGGGCGGGGCTTAATACCGGGGAGAGAGGATGTGCTGATCTAAGGTGTGTGTGTGTGTGTGTGTATAAAACAGGCTGGTGGGGTGTGTGTGTGTGTGTAAAACGGGCTGGTAGGGGTGTGTGTGTGTGTGTGTGTGTAAAACGGGCTGGTGGGGGGTGGGTGTGTAAAACGGGCTGGTGCGGGGGTGGGTGTGAAAAACGGGCTGGTGGGGGGGTGGGCTGCTGACATGTGAGGGGGGGCTGCTAACATGTGAGGGGGGGCTGCTGACATGTGAGGGGGGCTACTGACATTTGAGGGGGGGCTGCTGACATGTGAGGGGGGCTGCTGACATGTGAGGGGGGCTGCTGACATGTGAGGGGGGCTGCTGACATGTGAGGGGGGGGTGGGCTGCTGACATGTAAGGGGCAGGGGGGAAGTGATGTGAGGAGCAGGGGGGGAGAGAGTGATGTGAGTTGCAGGGGGAGGGTGTGATGTGAGTTGCAGGGGGGGAGAGAGTGTCATATTGAGGGGAGGGGGAAAGAGTGTCATATTGAGAGGAGGGGGAGAGTGTCATATTGAGGGGAGGGGGAGAGTGTGTCATATGGAGGTGTGGGGAAGAGTGTGTCATATTGAGGGGAGGGAGAGAGTGTGTCATATTGAGGGGAGGGAAAGAGAGTGTTTCATATTGAGGGAGGGGGAGAGAGAGTGTGTCATATTGAGGGGAGGGGGAGAGTGTCGTATTGAGGTGAGGGAGAGAATGTCATATTGAGGGGAGGGAGAGTGTCATATTGAGGGGAGGGAGAGAGTGTCATATTGAGGCGAGGGAGAGAGAGTGTCATATTGAGGGGAGGGAGAGAGAGTGTCATATTGAGGGGAGGGGAAGAGTGTGTTATATTGAGGGGAGGGAGAGAGTGTGTCATATTGAGGGAGGGGGAGAGAGTGTCATATTGAGGGGAGGGAGAGAGAGTGTCATATTGGGGGGAGCGGGAGAGTGTGTCAAATTGAGGGGAGGAAGAGAGTGTGTCATATTGAAGGAGGGGGAGAGAGAGTGTGTCATATTGAGGGGAGGGGGAGAGTGTGTCCTATTGAGGGGAGGGGGAGAGTGTGTCATATTGAGGGGAGGGGGAGAGTGTCATATTGAGAGGAAGGGGAGAGAGTGTCATTAAGGGGAGGGGGAGAGAGTGTCATATTGAGGGAAGAGAGACATGGGGGGGATGCTGACTTGTGGGGGGGGTGCTGACTTGGGGGGGGCTGCTGACATGGAATGGGCTGGGGGGATGTGCAGGGGGGTATTGTATGTTTGATGTGGAGGGGGGTATTGCTTGTTTGATGTGGAGGGGTATTGTGTGTTTGATGTGGAGGGGGTATTGTGTGGGTGAGGGGGAGAGATGGGGGTATGAGACATAGATGGGGAGTATCATAAAGGTTGATAGTGAGGGGTTCTGGGGAGATATGAGGATGATGATGATGATGACGATGATGATGATGAGAGGTGCTGGAGGAGAGATGATGATGATGATGATGATGATTTAACCCGTACGGCCCAAATTTTTTTTCCTTGGAGCAGTTCGGCCCTTCTCACTTTACGAGTTGGGCAGGCCTGATATACACGATAGACAGTTTTTACAACTGAGGAAACCTTTGAGAAGATTTAGCCAACCTGATGTGTTATTGCTCTTTTTACTTTTTAGGGCACTTGGGCTATCATTCCTTTAATATTTGGTGCCCTTCTGAAAAGCACTTGAGCTTTATCAGGGATATGATTTCCTAATACAGGGTCATTCTTGAGTATATGCCAGTGTTTATTTAGGATTCATTTTATATTCTCTGCCTCTCTATTATATTGGGTGATGAAAAGGATTTCTAATGTCTTTTTAATCGGTTTGTCTTTTGGCATCAACATTTGATCTCTAAATAAAGAGATGGTTTTGTCTAAGGCTTTATCTATATTATCTCTTTTATAATTTCTTTCTACAAATTTGTCTGTCAGGATATTGGATTGTTCCATAAACCTCTCATTATCCGTACAGTTACGCTTTAGCCTTCTGTACTGGCCAAATGGGATATTATTTATCCAACTTTTTAGATGACAACTAGATTGTTAGATGAGGTTATTGCAGCCCACTTCCTTTAAGTAGTTGCAAGTTTTAATCTTACCACCTTCTATATAGATAGTTAAATCCAAAAAGTTGACAGTAGAGCTACTTACTGTTGATGTAAATTTGAGGTTTATAGAATTACAATCCAGATATCCAAGAAAATCATCTAAACTCTCACGGGACCCCTTCCATATGAAGATGATATCATCTTTGTATCTTCTCCAGGTTACCAGGTTCGCATCCCAGCCTACACATGACCATATATAGTCATTTTCCAAACACTCATAAAGAGAATGGCATAGCTGGGAGCGAACCTGGGCCCCATTGCTGTCCTGCAGAGTTGGAGAAAAAAAATCTCTATTAATCCAGAAAAAAAATTGTGCAGCGGGGGCATCCAGACACTAGTTAAGGGTTCAGGAAACTAGTCATTCATATCTGGCTTTTATTTCTAGATTAGTGAGGTCATCCGATATTTTCACACACACGCGCAACTATGTAACAAGGACTAATTGTAGTAAAGTATAAATGTAATACAATAAACTGTTATGTCAAAAACAAATGTTGTTGTTAGTTCTTACTAGGAATTTATTCAATTTCTTTTGGAAAAAGAGGGGTGGGGCTAGGGGTGGGTCTTGGTGGCGAGTAGATTTTTTTGGTTCGGCGAGTAGATTTTTGGGTGATTTGTCGACCACTGTGAATGTGAACGGCCCCCTACCAGAATAAAAGATTGCTGTATTACAAAAGTACCTGGTGTCCATTATTATGCATCCTTGCTACCTCATCGTCTGCCTGCCCACCTGAAGCCAGCACCCTGAATGAAGGTAACCCATGCGGAGTAGACAAATATTGCATGATGGAGCCAGGTATCAAGGATTACAGATGTATAACAGGGACCTTCAAGTGCTGGCCTGTGAAGGTCCTTGATCTGGCACTTGGACTCTTCTGCCAATTTCATAGCGTTTGCTTTAGTTAGTTTAAGTGGTGGTAATGTAAATGTATATGGTACAGATGTTATAAATACTTGCAAAAAATGTTGAAATATATTAAGATGTACTGTATCCAAAATTGCATTGCATTAAGCTAGGGCGCGACTGTGCACTCACGAGCACGGACCGCTTATCGCTATCGCATGCACGGTCAGATTTCATTCCCGGATGTACGGTTGGCGTTCTCGGACATTTTTAGTTATTTAAAAATTCCTCCCAGACGGCAACCTTCACCCCTTGGGATAACTAATGTAAGGGCCCTAATGTGTGTAATGATGATGAAGGTCACGTGATCTCCTTTGCAGTTGGGGAGAGCAAAGAAGTTGTCACGGTGCAAGGGACCTAAATGGGTACCAATGTAATGGCCACCAGCGTCCCCTAAAAGTATGTAGTTGGTGCAAAACTGGTTAAATTTAGAAGCAAAAAATAATAATTGACTGCATTACATTTGATAATGAGACCAAAGCCTGTTTCATGTCAGTGAAGCAAGTAAATGATGAGTAAGTACTGCGGGCAGCTGCCAATAGCAAACATGGCCGCCTCTTCTGTGTGCTTCCCATCACGTGACAGTGTACTGTATCGCCTCCATCTCCCACTCCTTTTCGCCTCGGTTCAGCTGATACAAAACAATTATAATAATAATCAAGACTTCCGGGTGTGGCTTGCGCGCTGACGTCACCGCTGCCGCCAGGGGGAGGCACCGCGCAGTATTATGGGATGTGGAGGTGGAAATGGCGCTCGGCGCGTGATTTTGAACAAACACCACGGTTCTGAACCTGCCAGCACCGACCCTACTAGCGCGAGGGGACAGGGAGCGGGCGCGAGGTCAGTGCGCGTGCTGTTGGCGTGGTCGCGCGCAGTGTGTGTGTGTGTGTGTGTGTGTGTGTGTGTGTGTGTGTGTGTGTGTGTGTGTGTGTGTGTGTGTGTGTGTGTGTGTGTGTGTGTGTGTGTGTGTGTGTGTGTGTGTGTTTTTTTTGCATATACCTATGAAAATGTGTGCACATACTATATATATTCTCCAGCTGTGCGCCTCATTGACTCTTCCACCACTCTTGCGGTAGCAGAACAACCTTTATCAATACTGTTATGTCATTGCATGTCATGTCAAACAGCTACACAGCGCTTTACTAGTCTTGGGGATTATTGACATCTATTAGTTCAAAGCTTGCAATAAGGGCATGTGGGCACACACACACACCAGAGGTTGTGGGGAAAGTGGTGTTGTGTAGGAATGGCACGTATATTTTTATTTATGTTGCACCAACATATCAATGTACAATGTAATTGAATGCAGGGAAGGACACCATAGAAGCACTAAGCACTGGTAGAAATTCCTGCCCTCCAGAGCTTACAATCTAAAGGGGGAATAGGAGTGAGTTGGGCTGAAGTAGTAGCTTAGTGGTGATATCACAGACTTTGAAGCCAGTGAACACGATTTGGACTATGTAGATGTGTATGCTGTCAGTGCTGTGTAAGAAAAAAAAACATTCATTGATGCATTGCGTTGCACAGCATTGATAACTGGCGGTGAGGCCTATAAAAGAGCTGTTCCATCCAAGTGAATGTGTCTGGGTCTCCCTGCAGTACATACATTGCTGGCTGAAGCCCATGCCATCGCAGAGCCTTCATATTGTGATAGGAGTCTTGCTGTGTTAGAGATTGTTGTGCCTGGAGACTAGCCTTGTATAATTGTAAAATGCCACGACCCCCCTGGCACTTCGGTTACGTGACTACTTCTCCAAAGTCACTGAAGAGAAAGTCTCATCTCCCTTCCGTTTCTCATCAGTGTAGATTGCGTCAGCGCAGGACGTAATCTACCCTAGCAAAAGGAGACACCGTTTTATTTTTTTACATGGCTAATGTCCTGAGTGCACTCAAAGGGTTAAATGAGACAGCATTGCCACCTCCTCTTGGGCATGTTGTTGTTTATAAGATGTCACAGATCCCTTAATACAAAAACAAATGGTTTGAAAAGTCAGATCTGTTTGTTTATGGGCTAATAGGTAGTAAGACTTATTACAAAATGCTGTTTTTATACCTAATGTACTATGAAACCCAAATACATTTGCTTATGGAAATGCCTTTGTGTACAACTAATTTTTCACAAAATGGCTTTTATGTCGGTAGTAGATATTGCTAAAGAATTAAGAGTAGATTGGCCACTAATAAATACCAGTATTATTTTCTATTCTTGCATAATTAACACCTTGTTTTACAAACTGATGCATATCATTGGTTTAGCATAGTTTAATAAGGGAGCAAGAGTGACTAGAATGGGAACAACATCAAATGGGAGTATTTCCCCAGGGTGCTTACAATTTACTGTGTTTTGGGAAATATATCTAAACAGTTACGTGCCTGCGGTAATCTATTATTTATTGTGATATGCTGTTTATAGAAGTTAACAGGAACACCCCTGATATAAAAAGTGTACTTCTATTTTTGTTTTTAGTGCCAGTGAGATAGATACATTGTCTTGCCTAATTTAGTAGTATGCACCATTGGTTATTTTATTTATAGCCTCACAATGCTCAATCTACAATTGTTACAACTTAGCAGCTTTACATAAAAGGCCTGTATTTTTTACTTTTACTAGTGGAATAGTAGGAAAAAAACAAGCTTTAAACACATGGGAGTTGTGGCGACTGCAGTCTTATTGCACCACATCTTAAATATTTTGAGTATATTTGTAGGGAGATGGGGATTATTAATTCCAGTAGCTGCAGTGCTGTTTGTTTATGCAGAGTATGTGCTAAACATGCAGTATCTTCTGGGGGAAAACATAACTGTATTGTTGCACAGGTAATATTTGGAGAAAATGTGTTGTATAGTCAACCCAGCATAATTTCAAGCTCATACCAGCAAAAGGCAGGAAAGAGCCAGGCTTTCATTTTGGGCCTTGCTTGCATTGAAAGGAAGATGGTGCTGTGTGTATCTTGTGATGGGAAAAACTAAGATGAATTTCCTATTAAATGCATGTGCTGTATCTCCAAGTTCCGAGACTTTTATTTGCATAAGTAAACGTACATATGTTTCTGTAATAGATGAATTCAACTCTTCAAATATAAATATATAAATAATATATGTGTATGTGACTAAACTTGCATTGCTGTTGGATAACTTGGGCTGCTTGTAGGGTAAAGCATAGCAATGCACAGACTGTCACCCTCTGAGCTGTCATTGATGCACTGTTAAATCCTTTCCTCCATCTTTCCAACATGTAAGCTAACATCTTTGTTATACTCCTCCTCCTGCATTGTTGTCCTCCAAGTCTTCCACATATGAACTCATCTGACTATTAAAATGTATTCAGACTGATCTGTCTGGCATAGGTGGCTTAACTTGCATATGTATTTTGAATGCAAAAAAAATGTTAGTCTGTGAAATGTGAGCCGAGTCCTGTTAGGAAAGCTACATGTCAGCCGGCACACAGTATGAGAATTTTCCCTTTGGCTTTCACATTTAAAGGGGCAGCCCCACCTAGCCAGTCAAAACACCCTTTTGTAAACAAATGTTTGCATCCTGTCAAATATGCTTTCCTTTTCACTGGGTCTGCTAAATGCAAGCATGGCTCAGCTACTTGTTTCTCTTTGACCAATGATGACTTAAGAATTACTATGTACAGACAAGATCTCTCCTCTGTTTGACGACTGACCATTCTTATCACCAAAAGACATTTAGATAAAGATTGTAACGCCCCTCACACCAAAGCATTTGTTTATTATGGAAGAGTTTTATAATATGTATCCTTGTCGGTTTTGATTTTCAAAACGTATCAATGATTTACATGTAACCTATGCCACTGTCCCTATTTCACTTGCATCCCAGAAGGGGCTGCCACACAGTTCCTCCTAGTATTCCCATGTGATTGGGTGTCAGTAGTGTTAAACCCTCTCACTGCCAGAAGGGGCTCTCTGCAGCTAAAGGGTTAATTAAGTGTAGATGCTTGGTGCCTTTTAATGGAGAAGAGAGTTGTAAGTATTTTTGTTCGTTTTTCAACATGAGCTGTTTCTATAGGAACCAGACGGTTCTTGGGATTTTTATGATCCATGTCTGGTCTGTGCTGTTGGCAGACGGTTTGTAAACTTTAGACTCCAGATAGAAATTCAGTTCTTGTAATTGTTCTCAAGGGAAAAGTAATGATGCTGCTATCATTTAGCCAATCGGAAACAGTGAAGGTACAACAAATACCATGCCAAAATTAAAACGACACAGAATCGGTACAACAAATACCATGCCAAAATTAAAACGACACAGGATCCAGTTAAATACTGGAAACAATACATATAAACTTTGCAAGAGGCAATTGGAGTGATACATTTTTAGTGTGTGTGTGTGTGTGTGTGTGTGTGTGTGTGTGTGTGTGTGTGTGTGTGTGTGTGTGTGTGTACACGCACGCACCCACTCACCTACGCACCTGTTCGGGACACTTAGCGGTGGCCTAAACAGAGACGGCAGCTTCATGAGTCACTACCATGACACGAGAACTCCCTTCACATGAGTGTTAAAGCCCATGTCTATACATACTGCAATATATGAATGCACACACAGCTGTCTCTTACACTTACTAATGTACAATGTAATTCTATCCCTATATATCAATAGGGACCAGATAGTATCTACACACAGTAATGCAACACCCTCCCACACCATTGGTATACACTCCCAGACACACCTTTTGTAAAGCTCTGTATACACTGTGGGTGCTTTTAAATTTATATTTACACACACACTCTTACATCACTAATATTCAGGGACCATTTAACACCTTAAGTCATAAATCGCATACTGCACAGGGGGAGGGATAGGCTCCAATCTCAGATACATTCCAAGATGCAATAAAAAAAATACAAGAAAAACTGCGCAATACGCAATAGTGAAGCATGTAAAGATAATAAAATTATATTTATATGGTAATAATCCTGAGTACATCAAGGATTAAAAAACAAGCATTCCGTGTACCAAGACACGGGTTACCAAACACTGGAACGGGGCTGATGGAATCACTCTCTCTCCACCCTCGTTATGGCAATCGTCAGCTTTTGGAACTGTGGGATGCACCTAAGGTAGGTGGGTGACCTCTCATATGATATGACCTCTCACCCATCTACCTGAGGTGCATCCCACAGTTCCAAAAGCTGACGATTGCTATAACGAGGGTGGAGAGAGAGTGATTCCATCAGCCCCGTTCCAGTGTTTGGTAACCCGTGTCTTGGTACACGGAATGCTTGTTTTTTAATCCTTGATGTACGCAGGATTATTACCCTATAAATATAATTTTATTATCTTTACATGCTTCACTATTGCGTATTGCGCAGTTTTTCTTGTATTTTTCTGTAGTTTAGAGGTGTTGAGCCACCCTAATAGCAGCAGCAGCAGCAGACGGCACATGCTCCTATTATATACCTAAGGTTTTGTATTTTATCACTAAAGTGGTGTCTACTTTCACAGTGGGTATTATTCATTCCAAGAATAATATTTGATGGTTATCTAGTTGCGCACAATATCACTTTACATTCCAAGATGCACTGTTTTTTAAGTAAAAACCTTTCTTGCTTTTATCCATTGTAACACGGCCGGAAGAAGAGATCAGTGTATCTCGAGAGCTCGCATAAATAAAAGCATTTAGTTTGCTACAGAAAGGTATAGGCCAATAATTTTTTTTAATTTTATATATATATATATATATATATCTCTATCTCCCATACTGCTTGTCATCATAATTTTATCAATAAACTGAAAGGGATCTGTATGACACCTTGGCTACCATTTGTAATGTGTTTTTTGTTTTTTGTTTTTTTAACTGTATAAGATGACAGTTATAATGGTAAGTGTTATAAACGTTTAGGCCTTAGTGGTGTAAGTGGATCTGGAGTTTAATGTCAATCCCACCTCGTGTATTTCATAATTAAACCTGCTGGGTGTTTAGGACTCTGGGGAATGTTTTTTTTATTTCATTGTTACTTTGTATATTTGTACAATAAATGTGATGTCTTTATATTTGTTGCTGCCCTTAGATATTTTTCTTTGGGTAAAACCGACCCAGTCCTGTTTTCAGTCCTCTTTTCAATCCGGTTTTATGAAGAAAAAACGCAGGGCTGCAAATATCAGAATGCTTTTGCAAAAGAAGAATAATGAAAAGGGCCCAATATATGCTGGTGCCCTTGAGACTATTTATAGGCAGCAGCTTCTGGTAGACAAGGGGGCGTGGAAATGTGAAAAAGAATAGCTGTGATTCATAATGCACAAAACTTAAATGTGTGTGTTGTTTAGTGTACATTTGTGTGTCTTTCATCCACGAATTAAATAGTAGCTGTTAGTCCAGTTGCGATAGCGCAAGGTGTGTGATTTTTATTTTTTTTTTGTGTCCGAGGCAGTGTCCAAAAATATAAATTCAGTCCACATTAAAAAAAAAAAAGGATATCACCTAATAAAGAATAATTTATTTTACACTATATACCTCCATCTAACCCAGTGTTTTGTTGCTGGTTCGTGTATTGAGTTTTCTATCACTTGTGTGTACTTGTTGAGGATTTGTTGCCAGTTCTTGTGCGCTGCCTCCTCCCTTGTGGATTACTTTCCTGCTGCCTCCTCTTTCCGGTATGTGTTGTGCATTTGTGCGACCAGTCTCCTCCCACCCTCCTATGTGTTTGTGTCTCTCTGGCTGCACATACTCTCCCATGGGGGAGGGAGGGCAGCTGATGGGAAGGAGGGAGGTGGATGAGGATGACGAGGTGAAAATGGCGGATCTTTCGAAATACAATCCCGGCCCCTGACATTCCCGGAGAGTCTGCACACACAGCACACCCGCGCCCCTCCCGCACTACAACACCACCCCGACCCCTCGTACCGCCACCTCCCCGCTGCGCAGGAGGGACAACACCGGGATAATAAATCAGCTGGGAGCGGTGACTGATTCCCCACACCCGGTACAGGAGACACAAACACACACACACACACACACCACACAATATGCACACTACTAAGGACGTGCGACACATTCACACAAGCAGCGGAGCTGGAATATAAGCCCGGGTTGGAGGCGAGCAGGTGAGGACGCGGGCAGGCGGCGGTGACGGAGGCGGATGAGGTAACGGATGGGCAGTGATGGCAGGGAAGTTATTATTGTGGTGCTGGGGCTTGTGTGTTGCTGCGCCTGACACAGCACTGGGGGGTGCTGCTGCGCGCCCCGGGCCTCGCGCACTCTGCTGCTTTTTTGTGTGTCTGTGTTAAGACTCGAATTTGGAACGTTGTGGCCCACCAATCAGGTTCGAGTTCCAAAACTTTGAAGGGGGGGGGGGGAGGGCGACGACACACTACGTGAATCCACGTCACAGTCCACTCGCTGCTGACAATGGCTCTTAATGGTTACCATACTTTAACCCTTTTCGTGCTTGTCCCCTCAGCACTGAAATGGTTAATGAAAGTAAGTCTGTGCTTTTTATTTGATTAACAATTTTTTTCCTGCGTAATGTGACAGAGTAGTGACATATTAACCAGTTAAAACTCCACAAATGGCCTTTTTCACCCCTCTGGCTATTGTGTGTTGCTGTGAATGAGTTATTTATAGGCCAATTCCTTTTTTTTTTTTTCTTCTCTCCCTTACAATCTTGTAACCAGATTTTTGTAGTTATAAATATGTATGTATGTGTCTCTCAGATTCTCTCAGAAAGAGAGAGAATCTATCTTGCCTTTTTCACCCACCATAACTTAAAATGTGTATGGTGAACCTACCCGGCCTTCAAAATTGCAAAGCCTGTACAACTAACATCACACTGATGAGACCCATTAAGGTTGAAACATGTCTGTGAGTGGTTTGACTGGCTTTGCATCTAATCTAATGCTGTGCTTAAAAGCTGTCTGAGCAGCCGAGCATTTGCTTATATGGGTTCCATGTAAATGGATTTCAGGTAAAAGGTGACACATTGTGTGCTCATTTGCATGTCATTTTCCAGAATCCCTTGCTGCAGTGGGAGCACAGTATGCTAGGTGATGGTTGAAAGGCAGGGTTGCAGACCTGCTAAGACATGTGGATGTGCTCACAAGTGATATTCTTTATTGTGTGTGTGTGTGTGTGTGTGTGTGTGTGTGTGTGTGTGTGTGTGTGTGTGTGTGCGCGCACACACCTTCAGAGGCATCCAGTCACACAGTATTTTGCGATGTGTTGTCAGCAGAAGGCTTGCTACCAACTGTGATTGTGAAACGGAATGCACTGACAGCAATGGAATAAACTGATGTTAAAATAATAGCTGTCTCACCTAAATGTGATGTACACTACTTCCAATGTCACCCCTTTCATATCATGTCTTTCAATGGAGATTTGTATCTTTTGTATGACTAAGTTCTAACCGTTTCTAACAGTAGTGCTGGTTAGCAATCAGAACTGAGGCCCTTATGCAGTTTTGTGCGAAAAAGGCTAATTGTGCATCTACTTACATTCTTGTCACTGTTACCCTTCTTTGTATATTGAATAGGGGATGGGTATCTAATAACACTCGACATTTCATCTGCGTTCACTCAAGTAACACAGATGCTCTCTGATGGGGTTTACTTTAAATTAGATATGAGGCCCTGCTAATCCGGTGGGGACAAAAAAAATAAGTACAAATTGGGTCCTTAAGTATGTGGTTATGTGCAAAATCTTAACGTGTGTGTGTGTGTATATTAAAGTGTCTATTTACCAAGCAGCCGGATTTATAACTACCTCCCTTATTTATCTAGCAATGCTTTTCTACCAGATTATATAAGGCATATTTGGGTTCTGGCTAGTGCAAAGGTTTGGCAAGAATTTTCAGGGCAAATGTTTGTCTGGCATGTTTGGGTTACACTGAACAAAGGTTTTTTTTTTTTTTTTTTTTTTTTTTCATCTGCTGCCAGTCAAATAAGACTGAATCCCTCATTTATGGATGTACAGTATACTTCCCCTATTACAAATGGAATCCTTGCCTTAATGAGCTAGCAATGTTACAGGAGTGGCAATGGTGGTATGTAGAGGGGGAGTGGGGGTTTGTGGTTGTGGCTGCTTACTGAGTTTATCAACTTGAAACCTCTCCTGATGGCATCTTGTGACAGGTGTTGCGGTGGAGGAAGAGTGGGGATATATTAGAACAGTCTGATTTAAACATATAGTAGGAACGTGGAACACCATGATGAAGCGCTACTAGCGCGAAACGCATTGTTTGTTGCTGCCTCTGATAGGGTTGCTCCCATGATCCAATAAATTGTTTTTATTTTTATAAGTGAGCCCCCTGGATCATTTTTGCATACTTTTTTGGTTTTAAACATAGAGGTTTCACATTAATGCTTCTGTTGAATAGGAAAGTTGTGCACATGCACAGACCTTGGCTGGGGTTCTCTAAACACCAATGTGGGCTATCGCACCCCAACCAAACATCAACAGCAAGTCACTTAAATGGCAACTAATGCCTTATTGGTGACACAATTGCCTAATTGGTTACTTGGTGAATCCCCCCTATTGTTTTTTTAACGTTTGCCTTATAATATATTATCACTATAAATATGCAGGTTGGAAAGGTCATTGAGCTCTGTCATGAAGCCAACATTCCATCTAGCCCTTCTGTCTGGGAGACGCACGTTCATTTTGTCCAATCATATTTTCCATCCTTTCTTCTTCAAGAGCTCCTCACCAGAGTTTCATGCAATTTGAGATCCTGGCATATGTAAAATATTGCCCGGCTGCAGGTGAGTCTTGGATTTGGAGAAACAAAAGTTACAAGTCACCACAAATTCTGTTGTCCACATGGGACCAACGTGGTATATCTTTTATAGCATTGACTGTGCCATACTTTTTGCAGCCACAATAAGTCCCTGGCCTGTGGAGTTTGGGAGATAAAGGGGATTTGCCTATGGGTACAAGGAAAGAAGACTGGCATTGGAACCACTTTCACCCACTTCAGTCTGTGGGATTCCCACAGCTACTACATCTGGGGCCGTGTGTAATGGGGTAAACCGTGTCTAAGGTAGTTGATATGGTAAAAATAATCAGATAAACATATTTTCAAATAACATTTTAAAGTTTGTCATTGTAATGTTTGTCAACATTGGAGCCTGCCCTCCCTTTCTTTTATTTTTATTTTTTTAGTTAGAAATGTGAAAGATAATTGGAGGTGGAGCGATTGCCAGCTAATAATTAAAAACTTTTTTAAGTCTTGAAAACCACTGGTAAATTCTATTCTTTGTTTGCATAGTAATTTTGAAGCCAACAATAGTCAGATATACAAGATTAGCTGTTCTACTTTAATCCACTGATGCAAACACGACAAGTGATATCTGCTAAACCTCTGATGATGGGTAGGTGGGCTAGGGGAAATAAATCAAAGAATGAAAAATCCCAACAAAAGTGGTGGGAGAACTGGTAGCCCCCAATTTTATGCTCACTAAATGTTTCGCTCTATTACAGATCTCATCCGATCTGCAGAACTAAATCCTGATTGGGCTGGAGGCTCCATACACTTATGACACTTGTCATCCCAGGTATCTGTCTAATGACAAAATTGCAGTCTTATATGAACTAAATGTAAATAAACCCCTATTAAGTGAAACAATAAAAACATAAATTCAAAATTCAAACCATAAAAATGGGATTTCCTACCACCTTTTTGTTAGAATTCCCCCCCCCCCCCCCTTGAATCCATTGGTTCAGTAGAAAAGCAACACCCACATTTTTCACAAGATGCAAATCAGTACGATTTGAATCCATCACCCCAGAAAGTAATTCAGGAAGCAAATACTGTTTTTTTTTTTTTGTTTATTTTTTTTTTTAAATCTGCCACATTGGATGACCAATGTTTACTGTTATTGGCTCAGAGGTTCTACATAACACTGAACCATTAATAAACAGGGTTCTGCGCTATTTATTTAGCAGAGGAACTTTAACAAAATTAAGACATTACGTGTTTTTTTAACATTGCTTTTTAGATGTTAATATTAGAAAATGTACAAAATTAATTGTTAAACAGAAATGTAAGGAAGAAGGGGTTCCTTTACAATTACCTTTTTTTTTTTTTCCTGTCCAAAAACGAATCCCTTGGATATATTTGACCTTCACGTTAATTGTACCTCCTCACCTAGCTGTTCCTAAAATATGAAATAGTGTCTCTCCCACACATTCCGGCTCTTCACTCCCATCTAGCAGTGCAGTTTTACCCTGCAAATCTGCCATCCTGAGAAGCTGCAGGGATATGAAGGGAGTGGTTAACTCCACAGCATGATCCTGACGCATAAAAAATGTCAGCATTCTTTAAAGCAGACAGTGGACATATCTAGTGCATGGGCCTCAACTGCACCTACTGTTTCTAGCAGTTTGTATGGGTCCTGTATCTCGGGGGCGCAAGATTTTCTAGGGTGGTGCTGCAGTTGCAGAGACTCCACACTGTTCCCCAAGATTTTTAAATTACATGCCGGGGACCACGCAAGGCCACTGCAACATCCCTTACCTTGTCTTTGGCAAAGCGGCGTCAAATGACGCTGCAGGGTCACGCCATGGCAACGTGACCCCGCAGCATCATTTGCTGCCGAAGACTAGCTAAGGAGGGAGGTGAGAGCAGGGAGGGGGACACTGACTGAAAGTTGCACACCCCTGCTGTATCTGATGAGCAGTTGTAACTTTTTCTACCTATTTTTGCCATTGTCACAGATCTGTAATACCCTGAGTTATAATGGGATGTTGTGTTATTTGGGAGAACAATGTGTCACCCATTACAAACTTTTTTTGTTTTTTTGTGTCTGTGGTACACATATAGCTAAATATAGTAACTCTGGCAATCGAAAGATTTAGGACATGTCTATAGAAACTGCTCTTAAAAGTACTGTCATCCAGCACGGGCAGAGCTGGAAAGTGTCAAATGTTGAAGATGCCTCTTGCACCGTAACTTTTCCAAAGCTGTTTTTGATTTTTACAATCGGGTGCTTCATTCAAGAGATATACGCTTTTAAGATATGAAAGGAGCAGTTCTGCCTTGGGCTTCCTGAGCTGAACCCGAGTTTGGTTTCGGCTCTGGGAACGCCCTAGTTTTCAGGATCCTTACTGTGGAAGGTGCCCGGCAGTAGCATCCACTCCAGGGGAAACCAAATGGCGTTTTAAATCCAAAGAGATGGCCAAGAGGAAGCCGCATCGTCATCCGTCACAGATTCCTATTGGCCAGGGGAATCTGGGAGATTTTAATACCAGGAAGAACCGGCACCACCTTTCCCTGTAAAGGATTTCTCTTTTTAAAGGAGGGGCGGAGGCAACCGGGATGGCTGCTTTTGAGTCTGGAATGTTAAAATGAATCCCTCTGGAACCCATTGCAGTATAAAGGTTACCATGGTTACCTCAAACTAGAGTTTAAGAAAATCACGCTTCTAAAAACTAACTTTTTTTTTTTTAAGGAGTGGAGTAATACTATTATAATAATTGTAATACTATTATAGGATTTTAAAATCATATGATTCTGGGGGGGGGAAATGGCTGCTGTTTGTGTTTGGACAGGGCGAGCAAGTTTAATATTTTACAGGTGCTTTTTGTGTCACAGTTGTGTTCATTTATTTGTGTGCATTAATCCGGCATTTTTCCTTTTTCTCTTGAGACCTACAATGTATTGACCTAGAAAATCTTAATACAGCTCAACCCCGTTATAACGCAAATCCGCTAATAACGCGATCCGAGCGTGGCTCCCAATTTTCATACTTATGAATACTTTACAACAGGATTATTGGTATCTTAAATACTTTATTGTACAATGCATACAATTGTACATTATTTCTAACGCGATCCGCTTATAACGCTATGTGATTCTTTGGACCCCAAGCACAGAGTTATAAAGGGGTTGAGCTGTACTTGAATGGATCCCCATTTTTAATCTACTGATCATTTCTGCAATTAAGTTAATTTGGTCCTAAGTGGGCATTGTACATCATTTCAGCAGAATGTAATCTTGTTAAACAGGTGCACAATTATTATTTTTTTACATATTTGTGCTTGTTTCATTATAAAAATGGAATGGATACAGTAGCTGTAAGCCTGTGTTTAGTGAAATTGTTCGGTTCCAAGTTAACATGGGCTAAAATTAATCTGTCATTTTAATAATCTTTGCAATTATTTAATCAATGATGTAAAAAAAACTTTAATGTTTCAAAACGTATACATGCTCTTATGTTAAATACCGCTTGCTAGTATTTTTCAGCACGTTAGTTAGGCTGTTCCATAGATTTATAAGAATTTCGTGAGTCGAGGATTATTGCGCCCTTTCGTATGTATGTATATGTATGACTTCAAAGAAAAAAAAAATTGGTTTCGTTACATGTTCAACCGAACAGTTTTCTGTCAACAGTATGTGTATATATGTATACAAATACCACACAGGAACCTGGAGTACAAAATCAGAGAGAGGTTCACCTGTTCTTCCAGCAATGTCGTGTACCTCATCATGTGCATGAAAAGCCCAGGGGGCTGCTACTACATAGGTGAGACGGGACAGGGGCTAAACAAGAAAATGAATATGCATCACAAACGGCAGAACAAGAGACAGTCCTGTACTGTACTTCAAGTATGTATTTGAAGTATTTGGCCAGTACTGACTTTTAATTGGCTTGGCCCATCATTTTATAGATTGCAATAACCTATATTTCATTGTTGTGATTTATTTGCCTTTTGGTCCATTATATTGGAATATAAAAGACATTTTAACAAGAGCCGAGTACCAGTTTAACCCTTTGGGTGTTCCAAAACACAGTCTCTACCACCATGGGGTTGGGTACTCCCGAGGCCCTGTGACTTAGTGGCTACCTCATGCCCAAGGAAAGCCTTTTTATCAGCTTAGATCGCGTTCTGTGTTCCCATGGAGCTCATGAAGGGAAGCGGTAGATGAAGACACTTCCGTTTTCCGGGTTAAGGGCTGCCGCGGTCACATAACAGAGCTGGAAGGGTTGTGGCATTCTGGTGCTACAGCGCCTCATGCACTCAGTATTTAAAGGCCGTTTTCCCTGCATATTTATATTTTACATTTCTTCACACTTCTGTAGTTGGATGTTTTTTTTTTATTATTTATTTTATTATTATTATTATTCACACAAAATTAGCCAAAATATAAATTATTGTGGCTGCCAAGTACCTCCGTCATTGGAAAACCTCAAAGAACCTGATCGGAGACGATTAAGATTACTTTTTTTCTGCTAAGAATGAATTGTAGTCTGCATGGGAAAACTCCTCTGTGCTGCCTGGGGGAGCGGAGAAAGTGAGAATATACACTGAGTTGCCATGTGAATGCTCAGCTGCAGAGATTGGGCCTCCTTTAAAAATAAATGCTCCATGTGTATCTGATTTATATAAAGACTGCTAAACGCAAGTGAATTCTTCCAATACTTGTTGTTTCATTGCACTCTTCCTGCAGCATTCAAAGTCCAGCTGTTGTTGCTATTCTGGTGTTCTCTTATCTACTGTGGTGTTAAAACAAACCAAAAGCTGTGATAAACAGTGCTGAATAAACTGAACAGCAAATGTTTCCAAATGAGTCCAGTTAAGAGCAGTTCCCTATTTAAATGTATTCCTTACTACATTTTTTTTCCCCCTTATTCATTGGCTGTCATGGCCAACTCTTGGTTTAGTTTCCAAAGGTGACAGCTGTACACGTGTCACCACTTGTGTCCTCTGGGAATCCGCGCTTCCGCTGAACCACCCAGAGTGTCTTGCGATGTAGTGTTGGTCTCGGGCATCATTTCTGTGCATGTTCTTCATTTTCAAACAGACGTATCTGTTTGTACAGTACAAATGAAGATGTGAAATCGAATCGCATTACAAAGAAATTTATGGGACTACACATTGTAACAATAAGGCAAAATACTCCATGTGAACATATGTCCTACTACAAATAAAAAATCCTGGTTGAAAATCCGAGCAATTCTGCTGTGGCAATTAAACTTGCCCCCTCTCTCCACCTCCATATTCCCAACAGCATTAAAATCGTGTATGACATTTTAACCTTACTGGGATTAACATAGAATACTACTTTGTCCATAAAATGTTAATGGTGCTCCGTTTGGTACATTTACAAATTAAAAAAGAATAGCTGCCATAAATCATATGTATTTTTTTTTTAAATACATGGTCACATGTAGAAAATATCAAAATAGGCCACATAACTGTACTCCATCACCAGGGCTGGAAAAAGGTTTTCCTTGCCTTCACCAGTCCTTAATTAATGATTTGTTGGTGATAAGTGATTCAGTCCCCAGTGGATTGTTTTTGTCCATTGTGTAGTAATGATGAAGTCATCATTGGTCAAATGGATGAACAGAGGTAGCTGATATGCCTGAATTCAGCTGCCCCGCAGAAAAGGCAAACCATTCATTTTTTCACAGGATACAAGTAAGTGGAAATATAGGGGTGATTGACATTTTCTAGCTGATTATACAAAGATGCCCATTATTTTACCTGCCTTGTGAAAATGCCATGTGAAAGAGAGTACACCCCAAGCACGTCCCCCATTTAATCAGAACCGCTTAATTAACATGCTGGAGGTTGAACTTGATGGACGTGTGTTTTAATTTTTTTTCCTACCTCATCTACTATATAATTCCCAATTATGGATTTTTGCTTCAAACGCTATATAATTTATTCAATTATAATGATAATAATACTTTCTTCGAAAACACAAATGTCTCAGGTAGCATAATTACTCTGTAAAATCTTGGATGGAAAGAGCATGTTCTTAATTTTTATTTCAGATCTTTAATCGGGATAAGACCCACAGATCATTACGAAGCAGAGAATATCACCAGAAAGCATATATAGGGACTTCGGTATTAGAGCACGTAGGGATGTGGACATGATAGCAGTATGAGGTGCTACTTATCTGGCTCTTCAATATCTGTGCTCTATTGTAGGAACTCCAAATCCTGTCGCTAGGTTTAGTGGTTGTTCGCGCTACCCGTGTTTGTGAAAATGGCTAAGGTCAACCAGTTATCCAGCTGACTCCTCCTCCCTTCAATGTACTAAACATGAGCACGAATGCCCCAAAAATCGTCACACTACACCCCAATTACTCTGCCACCACCCGGATTAATGTAAGGCTACACCTCAGAAGTCCTCGTTCTTCCTTATGCTAACAAAAGATGTAATTAAAACAAGACCCAATTTAGCAAAACATGTCCAAAAATGCAGTCACTCTTCAAAAAGGTATTAAAGGAGTGGCTCAGTGAGTAAAGATGCTGACAATGTAAATAATTACACAGTTTGAATCTGCGGAACCTGGTTCAATTCTTGGTGTCGGCTGCTTGTGACCTTGGGCAGGTCAATTTATCTCTGTGCCTCAGTCACCAAAATACACATGGATTGTAAGCGCCACAGGGCAGGGACTGTGTAAAAATTCCTATGTACCGTGCACTATACAGGTAGCCCTCGTTATCCAACGTTGCACTTTACAACAAATGGCATATCCAACGCTTTACAATGCAACCCTAAGGGCCGTTTTTCAACGCCTGAATGCATTATCCGACGCCTGAATGCGTTGTCCGACGCTCACCGCCACTGATTAACATGGGACGCACTTTACAACGGTTTCACTATCCAACGCTACTTCCAGAAGGGATTCCGTTGGATAACCGAGGACTGCCTGTATTTTAATTGTGAAGGGCTTTGAGTCCATTTGGGAGTGAAGGGCTATATGAAATAGTTATTACTAGGTTCAATTAGAGCACGAAGACGATACTTATTACATTTTAGATTTATTGTTGCAAAAAAGTGTACAGTGTTTTTTACAGAAGAGATTATATAATGGCAGACTTATTTTTACAAAATAAAAAGCGCTAAAACCACCTAAATACCACCCAAGAGGTTCCTCAAGGAAATATGACAATTCAAGAGTGCTTAACAGACACACAGAAGCACGGGCGCGCGTCTGATTTAATGCTCCTTTAGGGATCTTCCAACCTCTACCTTTTTAAAGACACAATTTTCCCTTCCACAAAAAACATGAGCCAACCATTTGTGGGCATTTTGTTTTATATCTCCCACTCATCACTCTTCCTATGTGACCGTTCTAGATGACTTTACTGGAAGAGAGAATTATTTCATTTACTTCAATGAAAGAGTACAAAATACACCACAACTCTCTGCCAGTAGCTACTAGATTAACGATACCCACATCCTTGCGTTCAGCTGATTTTTGGCGCATGCACAGACACCCCTTTTTGATGGTCCCACTTAATTTAGTGACGTAAATAAAATTGGTGATTTGCAACAGGTACCTTCTCACATTTAAGATGGTTTTATAGGAGTACGTCTCCCTTTACGGATTGGCCGTTTTGTGTTGCATGAAATATGAATCCTCATGCAATGTGACTCTTTAATGATGATAAATAAAATGGGCATGTTTGCCAGAGATGATGATGGGAATTCACGATGTTCCTTTGGCGCTTACAATGGCAGAGAAGAGCATTTCTGCCAACTGTCGCATGACAACTCAATGTAAGCATGGCTCTTCCTAATTGTTTTATTGACCAATGGTCATGCCCCCCATGACCATTCTCTGGTAACCCTCAGAAACAGAGCATTGTTCTTTTAAAACAAAGGTTAACCCCTTGGTTGCTGTACTGCTCACACAATTTAACCCTTGCATGACTTTATCATGACGATCTATGTTGCATGCTCTGCGATCTCTTTAGATGGGGTGATTTAGAGTTGTCGTTTGGGTTTTGTCAATAGGGTGGTAGTTAAGTTTTTGTTTCAATGTCTGCCATCTCTGTCCTAAATATAAAGCTTCCTTTCATATCGAGCATATTTTCCATAGGAAAACGTTATCATTGCAGCTTTTTGTTTGATGGGGTTTTTTGTTTGCATTCTTCTGGATCAATAGGGAAGTAGAGATATAGGATAAAGTATCTGTTGTTTAAATTTAGCATAGGTTGAATTTGATGGACGTACGTCTTTTTTTCAATCCTCATTTACTATGCAACTATGTAATTGCAGATTTGTCCGATATATAGTTGGGTTTCTTGGTCTTTTTAAATAAAAGGGAAAAAAAATATTCACCTATTTAGCTCCTGTAGTGATTTGTATTCTCTTGTCTGCTCTGACAAACAAGATGTGATAATGCTGTGTTGACTCTCACTGCCCTCTTTTGTTGTAGCCCCCGCTTGTCGGCAGAAGGCCCAGCATGGATGTGGTTTCTGCAGAGGTGAACAATGTGCTCCCTGACGAGATCATGGAAACAGGGATGTCTCTGGCTGACGATGACAGCATCGAAGCCGTCATGGTCACCTCTCCCATGATGGAAGCTGTCCCCATGGAAACCGAGTTGGACGAAATCGTGGAAGTGAACAGCAATGATGAATGTGTGACAGCCTCCTTGGCAAACGATGCAATTACGTCAACCAGCAACCACACAGGCCATCTGACCGTGCTGAGTGTGGTGTCAAAACCCGACTCTGGACCCTCTGCAGCTGCCATGAAAACAGTCTTTCAGAGTGGCCTGCACAAGCTGGGCACACCTGTGTCTGGACAAGTCATCCTTAATACGGTATCGCAGGTTTCTGACTTCCTGCCTGGCAGCCACATCGTGAAGCAGGAAGGACAAAAGCTGATCGTGACTGCCCTGGGGAAGTCCAATCACCCCATTGTCCTGGCGCTGCCACAGAATCAGCTGTCGAACGTGCAGAAAGCTGGCGCCCACATCCAGCCAGCAGATGCCAAGGGGACAACACAGCAGTTCAGGGTGGTCACCATCGGAGGTAGGCCCGAGATGAAGCCTGTTATGAGTGTATCCTCATATACACCTGCTCAGCTAATCAGTCCTGCTACCAAGTCCTCGGTGCTTCAGGCCCAGCAGATCAAGACAGTGCAGGTAACATCAGACCTCATATGGGTGAAGAGAGGGGATACTACTCTAAATTACATTTATTTTTTTCCCCTCTATTTAATTGTGACTTGATACTAGTTTACTTAACCTAACTTGTAGACCATTCATGCACCAATAAGGGTAATCTCTTCTGAGATGTGTAGCGTGGTCCTGCTTGATGTTAACGCTAGAACTTCTACACTATTTTGTCCCTTGTTCTAGAGCAGCGGTGCGCAAACTGTGGGGCTCGCCCCCTTGGGGGGGGCGCAAGATTATGTAGGGGGGGTGCGGGCTGCTTGCAGGGAAACCTGGGAGCGGGCAGAGCTGTGCACGGGCGTCCAGAAGCTCAGTGCTGCTGCTTCTATGTGTCTGTGTCTTGCAGAGGGGGCGGGGCTTCTCTCTGCACACAGACAGCCCCTCCTCTTCTGTCTGCTTCCCGCACCAGTTTTCAGCAGCATGGGGGGTTGGGGGATCGGAGCATGTCGCCCCCCCAGGAGAAAGTGTGTGTGTGTGTGTGTTTGTGTGTGGGGGTGGGATTGAGTGTGTGTGTGTGGGGGGTGGGATTGAGTGTGTGTGTGTGTGTGGGGGGGGATTGTGTGTGTGTGGGGGGGGATTGCGTGTGTGGAGGGGGGATTGTGTGTGTGTGTGGGGGGATTGTGTGTGTGTGTGGGGGGGGATTGTGTGTGGGGGGATTGTGTGTGGGGATTGCGTGTGTGTGGGGGGGGGATTGCGTGTGTGTGGGGGGGGATTGCGTGTGTGTGTGGGGGGGGGGGATTGCGTGTGTGTGTGTGTGTGTGGGGGGATTGCGTGTGTGTGGGGGGGGGGATTGCGCGTGGGGGGGGGATTGCGTGTGTGGGGGGATTGCGTGTGTGGGGGGATTGCGTGTGGGGGGGGATTGCGTGTGGGGGGGGATTGCGTGTGTGTGTGGGGGGGGATTGCGTGTGTGTGTGGGGGGGGATTGCGTGTGTGTGTGGGGGGGGATTGCGTGTGTGTGTGGGGGGGGATTGCGTGTGTGTGTGGGGGGGGATTGCGTGTGTGTGTGGGGGGGGATTGCGTGTGTGTGGGGGGGGATTGCGTGTGTGTGTGGGGGGGGATTGCGTGTGTGTGTGGGGGGGGATTGCGTGGGGGGGATTGTGTGTGTGTGTGTGTGTGTGTGTGTGTGTGGGGGATTGTGTGTGGGGGGGGGATTGTGTGTGTGTGTGTGTGGGGGGGGGGATTGTGTGTGTGTGTGTGTGTGGGGGGGGGGGATTGTGTGTGTGTGTGTGTGTGTGGGGGGGGGGATTGTGTGTGTGTGTGTGTGGGGGGGGGGGATTGGGTGTGTGTGGGGGGGGAGGGATTGTGTGTGTGTGTGTGTGTGTGTGTGTGTGTGTGTGTGTGTGTGTGTGTGTGTGTGTGTGTGGTGATTGATTGATTGATTGATTGATTGAGTGTATGTGGTGAGTGTGTGTATGTGGTGATTAATTGAGAGTGTGTGTGTTGTAATGCAGTGGTGCGCAAACTGGGGGGCAATGAGGCCGACAGACGCTGTGCGCGAGGGGCGGCCAAGAAGATGTGCTCGGGCGGGCAGCTGAAGATGTGTGCAGGTGGCTGAACAGGATAGTGCAGGTGGCAGCAACGTGATGGTGTGTGAGCGCACGCGCAGGGGCTTCGGAGGTACGGGGAGGAGAACGCCCGAGCACGGTGAAGTCAAACGCCCCTCCTTCGGTGTCTGCCCTGCAATAGCGCTGTGTTCCTGCTCTCTTCCGCTGGGAACCTGCTTCGCTGCGATCCTCTGCAATTGAAAGGGTAGGCTGCACCTATATCAATCATACTATGAATGTACAGAAATAATGTAAAAAAACTGTGAAAACACAACATTGAAAACGGGAAAAAATAAATAATACTGTAGGTAGGAGTTTGGATGACAATGGGGACAGCAAGCCAAAAAGCATGGAGGGGAAGGAAGAAAAAAAGGGGGGGGGGGAGAGAGGGAAGGGAGGTAGCAAAGAGGTGGATGAATGCCCCCCCAAAGGATTGCCTTTGTGCACGTACGCTTTCCCAAGCTTGGCGCTTGGGGAGACAAACAAAATTGACTTTGATGTGCGCTCAGCAGCAGTCAATACACACAGACACACACAAACACACACAAACATAGCCCCGATCCACGCTTGCAAAATTATGCAGGACACCCTGTGCTCATGCTTGGAGAGTTGGTGATGTCACCGCTCTCAGCGGCAGCGTGGACGCAGCCTAATTTTGCAAGCGCGAGCTGTTGAAATATGTAAGTATTTAAACATATTTGGATTTATATTGTATACCGTTTAATAAAGGGTTTTTTTTTTTTTTTTCATGTGATTTTGATTACATCAGGCAGGGGGGGGCCCCGAGAAATTTTATGGATGAAAAGGGGGGCTCGGCATAAAAAGTTTGCTCACCCCTGTTCTACAGAGATGAACTATTTCAGACCACAGATCGTCCTTTTACTCTCTGATCCACTTTCTCTGTAATGTCTTCCACTGAACAGGCATTATGACGGTGATGGGTAAATATTCAGTGATTCCTTCTCACAGCTCTAGTTCAGTTGGCAAGGCATTGAAGCTCAATGTCAAGTATTTGAGAATTACCCCAAGATTTCCAGTGTATTTGGCAAGGTGCTGGTTAGGTGGCAAACATCTCTTAGAAAAATAACAGACGCATTCACCATTTATTTATCTATATAGATCGAGGTTTTGTTTTTTGTTTTTTTCAGAACCTTTTTTAAAATGGAGTAATTGGTTGTCATGACCGTTCTATTTATGTACCGTATTGACAAAAAGATTAGAGCATCAAATTCAACTACGGCTCCAAAACTGTTTCAAGTTTTCAAAAGGATCCTACCATCACACCATATCTATGTTAACTGAATTGATTATCTTGAAACAAAGCATTGAATGTTAGGCTGGGGCCATGGTTCCTTCACCCGCGCGGAGGCTGTGAAGTGACCCGCGTGAAGCGGGGTGCTTTCCCTGGCCATGAGGAGGCGTGCCTAGCGGCGTCACGGAGCTTGTTCGCCCTCATTGGGCGAACCACTCACGTGACCATCCTGTCAGTTTCAACTGATTTCTTGCGCAAAGCACGCCCCCTCCCACTTCCGGCCGCATGGACGCGATCACTGCCTTAAGGCAGTCGGATCTCTCAGCGTGCGGATGCCTCCGCACGGTCTGCGGCACCATGGCCCCAGCCTTAGTCAGTTTAACAAGTTGTTGCATGTTGTGTTAAATCATTAAACATAGCAAATATTGTTTTATAGCATTGAAGGAGCAATCCACGCCAGTGATTTAGCAATGATTTGATAAATTATTTTTTTTTTCTAATTGACTGCCTGTAAGATTGTCTAAAATGGAAGCCTTTAAAGCAACAATTCAAGCTGGCGATGTATTTCTTAGAGGATTGTAGCAGGGCATCTCCGGAGCTGAAGCCCGTTAATTACGGCTTCAGGACACCGTGCTTCAAGATATACTTATCTGCAAAGGTGGTGCCGGCATCCCTCTGCTTTTTAAAGCTGCCGAGTCACATGAGCCAATATGTGATCCCTGCCAGCCGAGCAGAGTGGCTATATGCACCCACTATGGAGGTAAGGATCTCTGGAAACAGGGGGTGCCCGGAGCTGAAATTAACAGGGTTCAGCTCCGGCGACGCCCTGCTTCAATCCTCTGTTTAAATAAATCAATCTCTAGCTTGGATTGTTGCTTTAAAGGCTTCCATTTTAAGACACAACCTTACTGGCACATAGTCCAGTGAAAAAATGTTCATTTATCAATGCATTGCTTAGCCCCTATGGCAGCAACCCTTTCGATAAATGCCACCATCAAAAGCCATTTGGTGGTACACATTTAACACAATATATTAATTATTGGGAAACTAACAGTAGGAGGAAATGTAAATTGGTTTATAGTGTGTGTACAAGAGGGTAAATTAGTCCATCCTGAGTTAGCCCCCTGTTTCAACCCCAAAAAGGCAGAGCAGTGGATCAGAGACTTGTGACTGCATTTCCAGGCTATATTAGCCAGTTTGTGGAAACCTGCTGCATCGTTTCTGTGCGGTGTTTTCCTGGCTACATCCTGACGGAGCTTTTCAGCACGGCTTCAGCCTGTACTGAAATGACCCCAGTCACCCCGCCAGTGTTTCTGTGTTGGGTGAATAGGTGGAGTCTGAGTAAGTTGGGTTACCATTTTGGTGAGGGGAAATGATTTCTATTATCACTGGGGATGTTGTTTTCATCTTGCTACATGCACTTCTTACCCCCGGCATGCATACCATTTTATTTCTGTCACATTCCTTTCAGAAGTTGAAAATCAATGACTATTAATTTATTTTAAAAATAAAAGGTTAAAAAAAAAAAAAAAAGGAATTTGTTTAGGTAGCATTGGGGAATAAGTATTTACAATCTGTGTCCTCCATCTCCTTGTTGCCTCGTTTTTATCAATGAATTGCCAAACCTCCAGTAACAAGGAGCACTGTGGACTCTAAAAGCATTAAGTCTTATAGAGGGTTATTCTTGGACATGTCAGATTCTCTCATACACAGGCAGTGTGCCCCCTGCACATTTGTTATTCAGTTTTCTTCACCATACCGTCCAACAGTGTCTGCTTCCACCTCGCTAGCTTTTTACACGCCTTGCTGAGTTTAGATCGTTATTTTACTCCTGGAACATGTGTCCAAAATTGAGCTTAGCTGCTGGGCCTCTCCCTGGTCAGAAGCAGAAGCATGCTGGAAACACTGCTTTCCTGATGAGTCTGTGTGAAAGTCTCTGTAGAAGACTACAGGGGTGGAGCAAGTTACAATTAACAGGATTTTATTGATTCGTTCCCCTCAAGTCTCACACACGCTGACTTCTATTTTTGTTTTCCAGATTGCCAAGAAAGCTCCAGTATCGTCTGGTGCCATCATCACAAAGTTGATCATCGCTAAGCCGCTGAATAGCAAACCGCTCACGTCAGCGCAAACCACACAGGTGTCATCAATTTTTGCAGGTGGGTTTTTCCTTTTGGGTTCATGGATGCGGGGGAAAGTGTCTGTGTTTTTTTTTTTTTTTTTTTCTTTTTCATTACAGCCAGCTCTGCATTTTCTATCATCGGTAAAGGATGCTTAATAGATACATGTCAATTTTTTTTTTAAAATGATGTATGTATATGGAAATATATGGTCAAGAAGAACCATTATTTTCCCTGAAGTTGTCTGTAATATGGAAGAGTGAGTTTGGTATATAAGCATCTTTGTTGTCTCTGCAGCTTACAGTATAAAATAATTCTGTTGGCTGAATATAAGTTCCTGGGACTTGGGACCAAAGTGCTCCATGGGTGTGTTTGTCAATAATAGCTAGGAATCCATTCTCACCACTGGACGTGTCTCTTCTTTTTTTTTTTCTCTCTCCTTGCAGGCAAGTTGCTCTCTCACACTATTCCTGGCACTCCCCCCAAAACAATAACCATCACCGAGAGCGGAATTATTGGGACGTCTTTAGGTTCCATGACTCAAACCTCAAATAAAATTGCTATATCGCCACTGAAATCTCCCAGCAAGGTGAATTATTTGTGTTTTCAGTAGCCATTGACATTGCAGATTGGTGGAATAATATCTTGCTGTTAAATTCTTATTTTATGATAAAGTGATATTTTATGATATCTGCCGCTATGGGACATTTGGCCGCGGCTGTTTCGCCACAATCAAAACTCTGCCGCAGACACAGACTCTCGCCGCTGGCCGCTTCGATGTGGTTTTTTTTTGCGGTTAGGGTAGGCGGTTTTAGGATGAGGTTTTAGCTTCGGAGGTTTACTTACCTTAGCGGGCAGCTTGCGGCATAGAAAGCACCGGCGGTTATTGGGTCACGGCGAAACGGCTGCGACCCAATGTCCTAGACCGATATCGGCATCACTTCAAAATAGAAATATGCAAACCCGTAGGATCAAGAATATTACAAATACAGCAAGAGTGAAGAATACGAAGTGGGAATCCCTGTCCCAAAGCACTTACTCTTTAAATCGGTATTAAAGCTGAGATACTGTCAATTCACGAGATCATACTAGTGTACAGTGAACAGTGTATTATTGCCTCAGTTGAAGCATCTAATTATATGGGAGTTGATGTAATTGTGCCTCTGAAAACGTACAAGCGTGTATCTGTAGAAGTTAGAGAGGTGGGAGTATATGCACGTGAGCACTTTAAATGCAGACTAGCATTCAGTTTAGATTGCCGAAGAACATTTAAGTTAAGGTATTCGATCACCAAAATAAAGAAGAAACCCCAAAACGACGGGTGCACTAGATTTATATGTAGATCATTACATGAAGTGTTTGACCATGTGGCTTGCATAGACCCCGAATAAAGACTCGAATAGAAACCTTGAGAGATGATGATAAGAATTATTGCTTATGGATTTTGTCAAATCAACTACAGTTGTAACACCAAAGTTTTTTTACATGGTGGGTGTTGGTGCAGAGACATTTTTCTGAAATAGTGATACATATCTAAGAGCACAACACTAGGTACACTCGAAACCCAGGAAAAAGACAATAGTTATGTGCTATAGGGGTTAAGAAAGCGTATACAGAGAGAAACACCTTAAAGGCAAGGTGTTTGCAGAATACCAATAGCATGCACTCTAACCTATCTTACACTGGTCCCATCCACTAATGACTACCGAGTGTTGATCTCTTCTGGCTTTCCATCTAAACTCACATATCATGACCCCATAGGTTAGAGTGCATGCTATTGGGGTTCTACAAACACATTGCCTTTTAATGTGTTTATCTTGCTGTATACACCTTCTAATAATAAACCTTTTAAAGACCTGCTATACATATAAATAAAATGGATCTGCGCTTGGCATGTGATAAAAGGCTCCAATCTAATCGATAGATGCTCCTTTGTGTTGACCAATGGAAACGGAGAAAGACAATGTGATTTTATTCTTATAATACCTTTTCTGAGAGAGAAACTACACGGAGCTCCATGACACACACGTCCATGAATGGTTATTACTTTGGGCACTAGGTGAACCCCTTGGCCCAAACACTCAGAGGGAAAAGCAAAAGTTTTTTTTTTATTTCAAACGAAGTATAGGCATACCCCGCATTAATGTACGCAATGAGTCCAGAGCATGTATGTAAAGTGAAAAAGTACTTAAAGTGAAGCAGTACCTTTTTTCCAGTTATTAATGCATGTACTGTACTGCAATCGTCATATACGTGCATAACTGATGTAAATAACACATTTGTAACAGGCTCCATAGTCTCCCTGCTTGCGCACAGCTTCGTAGGGAGGGAGGCTGTATTGCTGTTCAGGACGTGCTGGCAGGCACAGGCGCGAGCTGCCGTTTGCCTATTGGGCGATATGTCCTTACTTAAAGTGAGTGTCCTTAAACCGGGGTATGCCTGTACTAAGGGGGTAAATTCTATATAGTCCACATTAACAATGAGGAAGGTTTTGTCACGTTCCCATAGACTTTTGAATGTATTTTTATTTTGAATTTTTTTGTGTATATGTGTGCGCCAAAAATGGCACGAACTACCTCTTCTGATTAAAAGAGATTTTACCCCTGACCAGTTTACCAGCGCACACCCCATCATGCGTGGGACGTATGTGTTCTCGGGAATTAAGAAAATGGCAGCGCATAAAATATCGTTTTGTTTTTGTTTGTTTTCCCCCCCTCTTGGTCAACTTTGGTCTGATTCTACCCTCCATCTTCGTTCATTTCTCTCCCCCCTCCAGTGATTTCCCTTTTTCAGAAATCTTATTCGGCGTTGGGTCAGTTTTAAATCCCTTTTGGACGTTGCATGTAGCACGTTTGGACATTTCTACTTCAAATATAGCTTTGCCATTATGTATCCTGTGTTATTCAAATCTGTGTGGTGAATGGCAGTGGGTTTTCAATTGACCATTTAATTTGACTCCCCAGCTGACAGTGGTGTCCGTTGCCTCACAGCTCCCCAACTCGCCTCAGAAGACACTGGGTGTTCCCATAAGTGTGGCCCTCGGGCAGCAGCTCTTGACTGTACAGCCGGCAACTCCCTCCTCCCCTGCAAAGGCCCTCACTAATAATGCACAGGTATAGCATCCTATTCACTTTGCCTAATGCTGGCCGTGCAGTTCATGCAAAGGACTCATCTTGGGGGCCTTGCTTTTAATAGCAGTAGATGCTGTTAGAGGATACCAGAACTAACCTTCACTCGTTCTTCTGTACAGTTTGTAGCTTTTGGGTAAGATCTAGGGCCAACTGACCCAATCGATACTTTTAATATTTTTTTTAAAGGGCTTAAAGCATCAATCGGCTCTACTAACCCACTGTGTGAAGTTCCTGTGCTGCTGTTTTTAGCATCCCACCCTTTTAAACTCTAGTAAAATTCTGGAGATCTGTTAATTTTTTTTTATTTTTTCCCCCAGCGAGGATAAGATGGCTGTATTTTACCCTTAAAACAGATGTTTCCATGGTAACGGCTTGAGATGAGCGAGTTTGGATTTTTGGAATCTGATACCCCCTGAAACATGGCAATCCGAGCATCATATAGCCCATGGGTGCGCAAACTGGAGGAAATTTTCTGGGGGGCGGTGGCACTTGGAGGTCTCGTGCTCTTCCTCACAACATTTAAATGAAATGGTGAGGAGCGCACAAGGCCTCCAAGTCCCTTACCTTGGCTCCGGCGGCTTCTCTAGCGTCTCCATGGCAACTCAACATCACATGGCGTCGTGATGTCAGAAAACGCAGGAGAAAAGGAATGGGGGAGAACGGGTAGGGCGGCGCAGACAAAAAAAAAAGTTTGGGCACCCTGATGTAGCAAAGTAGCATTGTGCAAAATGTAATTTGTTCGCTGAGGTTCAGGGTGTCGGATTTCAATAATCTGAACACGTTCATCTCTAGTAACAGATGGTGCTAGGTAAATACACTGCATAAAATAATCGTTTTATTTTTTGCCAAGTCAGAAATGCATCAGCACAACATGAATTATAATGTTATGACTTAAATTGGGGGGCGGGAGGAGCAGAATGGGCCTGTTTCTTCAGGGTATATCTTTCCGTAATTTATTTGGGTTGAAACAGATGTGGTTGAGGTAACTACAGCCAAACCGTTCATAAAAACACGTGGTTTATGCCAAAGGCCTAAAAATGGTTACAAAGTACGATGTAAACTGCGCATTACTACGCCTCTGAATAAAGTGGAGCATTCGTTTACCAACAAGTCATTTACAATCACGATAGGAGAAGAAACGTTTACAGCCCGCCTAATTTAACTACAGCTGTATTTGTTCTTCAGGCTGTAAAGCCGGCCGTCCAGACGATAGCTATCGGTGGCGTCAACACCCCTCAGTTTAAAACCATCATCCCCCTTGCAGCAGCCCCAAATGTTCAGCAGATCCAGGTGCCCGGCAGCAAGTTTCACTACGTCCGGCTTGTCACGACCTCCACGGCCAGCAGCTCCGCACCTTCCAGTCACAACCTTAGCACCAGCACACAGCCTCTCCAGCAAGGTGCGCGCTGCTCTACGTCCTGATATTGGGGGGGAAGTGCAGACCCGTGGGCCGCTTTGTATGTTCCCTCCCCCAGTATTTGTCAAGCTTTCCTCTGTTTAGAGGCAGTTTTCATTTCTGTTTTTCCACTCTGCATCACACAACGTAGAACTACCTGGAACGTGTTTTATGCACAAATTAGTTTTCAGAGGGGAGGGGGAGGGGGGGGGGGGAATAAATATGTACAGATGCCTGACTTTCTTTCACCGGATTGCTAGGGGAAACAGACGGGGGGGAATACCTTGCTGTTGGGAAAGCAGCTGAGCCGCCTGTACAGGAACGTGCCGCCTGTACAGGAACGTGCCGCCTGTACAGGAACGTGCCGCCTGTACAGGAACGTGCCGCCTGTACAGGAACGTGCCGCCTGTACAGGAACGTGCCGCCTGTACAGGAACGTGCCGCGCCTGCGAGCCGCCTGTACAGTAACGGGCCGCGCCTGCGAGCCGCCTGTACAGTAACGGGCCGCGCCTGCGAGCCGCCTGTACAGTAACGGGCCGCGCCTGCGAGCCGCCTGTACAGTAACGGGCCGCGCCTGCGAGCCGCCTGTACAGTAACGGGCCGCGCCTGCGAGCCGCCTGTACAGTAACGGGCCGCGCCTGCGAGCCGCCTGTACTGTAATGAGCCGCCTGTACAGGAACGGGCCGCGCCTGCGAGCCGCCTGTACAGTAACGGGCCGCGCCTGCGAGCCGCCTGTACTGTAACGGGCCGCGCCTGCGAGCCGCCTGTACAGGAACGGGCCGCGCCTGCGAGCCGCCTGTACAGTAACGGGCCGCGCCTGCGAGCCGCCTGTACAGTAACGGGCCGCGCCTGCGAGCCGCCTGTACAGTAACGGGCCGCGCCTGCGAGCCGCCTGTACAGTAACGGGCCGCGCCTGCGAGCCGCCTGTACTGTAACGGGCCGCGCCTGCGAGCCGCCTGTACAGTAACGGGCCGCCTGTACAGGAACGGGCCGCGCCTGCGAGCCGCCTGTACAGGAACGGGCCGCGCCTGCGAGCCGCCTGTACAGGAACGGGCCGCGCCTGCGAGCCGCCTGTACAGGAACGGGCCGCGCCTGCGAGCCGCCTGTACGGTAATATTCCCCCCCCCCCACCCCCCCCCCCCCCGCGGCTCTGGAGAACGTACTTTATAGGAGTTCACTTTAATTACCAGTAAGCAACTTTCTCATTCCTTGTATCGACACACACACACACACACACACACACACACACACACACACACACACACACACACACACACACACACACACTTAATTTGTCCAATATCATGGGTCTTTCAGTTACTGCATTGTTACTGAAGTAAATGAAGTCTGTTAATATTGTGCTCTCATGATCAACCATAGGTTATTCCTGATGTCATTAAAGTCTTTGCTTTTTATCTTTTTGTTATTCCTCGTAAGTCAACTTTTTGAAAAATGGTGCTTTTAGATTCAACTGGTAGAGACGGTGTTGGTGTATTAAGGGTTACCATGTAAACGTGTCTGAAATACTCAGCCTTGTAAATTCTTTTCTGTCCTCTTTCCTTTAAGCAGCTAAAACAATGGTGGTTAATGCAACGCCTGTACGGATGTCCGTTCCTTTTGTCCCAGCGCAGACTGTCAAACAAGTGAGCCTAAACAACCTTGACTATTACTGTGTTAATAAAATATATACATGTATATAATATATACAGAAGCACATATGTGAACACACCTACACACCCTCTGAGATATATTAACCATATTAAAAAAAAGTGATTTTATCATCATACATCACGTAGTAGCTAGGTGCTTTGTTCCCCCAAAGGAACCTTTCTCGTTCGTGTGTGTGTACACACTATATTTTTCATGAACTTCTTTATCCATTTAGGTGGCCCCCAAGCCGTTGAATGCTTCACAGATGGTCACAACCAGCCAACCTCAGCAGCGGCTTCTTATGCCAGCCACCCCGCTGGCACAGATACAGCCCAACCTCACCAACCTTCCCCCGGGCACTGTTCTGGCTCCGGCACCAGGCACAGGAAACGTGGGTTATGCTGTTCTGCCTGCTCAGTATGTCACTCAGGTGAGTGGATGAAGCAGCCAGTCAATTCAACGCAATGCATTACTGTCCCTTTTGGGAGGGAAAGAGTTAAAGCACAGCAGGAGACCCTTACATGTGAATGTTCTGTAAAGAAAATGAGATGAGGTCCATAGTGCCCATGCCCTCGTTGTATAACTGTGGAGATCAGGAACAGAGGCTTTTGCACTTCAGTGTCAAAATCAATCATAGGATATTCACTATTAAGTTCCATGTTCTGGTCCTGTCAAAATATTTGCGCTATATGTATTAAGGCGTAAGGCACCATATGGCCCATTCAGTTAAAGACCACTTCTAAAATGGCCCAAAATGAGCGTTGCAGCATAGATTTTATTTTTTGTTCTTTATACGACAATTATGGCTTGACTGGAACAACCTTCAATTTGCTTCTCTCTCAAATTGTGGTGTTTTATTTTTGTGCCCCGTTAAATAATAGATGCTGATTTGGATAGTTCTATGCTAGATCTGTATTGATTAGTATTTTCTTCCTAATGCCAAATGACAGAAGATTAAATTGCTGTCTATTTAGCGCCAACAAGAGACTAGGTTTTAGTTTTTGCAAATTGACGCCTTGTAATCCGAGATGTCACTTCAACATGCACTTTTCCCTACAGTATGGCATTACCGGAAACCATGTGGTGTTGAAGAGGTAGAATTAGAGCTGTTTGACAGAATATAGATTTGAGAGATTCCAGTTCTGATTCTCAAAAGCCTCCGAAGATTTGCAAGACTAACGAGAACAAAGGGAAGAGGCTTATTCAATACACTTATTTACATTTTATATTTTACAAATATAGTACAGATTTGTGACATAAAAACATTTATTGTAGCTGGGGGTAGAGATCACATCAAACTTTGTCCACTTATAATGACCGTACAGGTCAAATTAATTAGTGGCGGCACAGTAAAAGGATTATCGCACCAGACAGAAGTATAAATGGGAAAAGCATTACATTTTAATGGGTATTTTTATTTCTGATTAAGCTGCCTCCAGTGAAATAATTCCATGATCTCGAAAGCACTTGTGCAGTGACGCCTATGCAGAACTCTCTTGCTTCTCCAACAAAGTTGTTTCAGGCTGCCAAGAATCCCCATTATGAATGGGATTAAGTAACCCGCTTCCCCCACTCACCAAGCCATCGCCTTTCCATTTCCCATCGGCAGTTGCAGCAGTCGTCCTTCGTTTCCATAGCCAGCAATGCAGGGATATCCGGAACACCAACCACACAGGCCCAGACCAGGGTACCACTGAATGGGTGAGTGAAAGTACAGTCCCACCGGTTTAAGCCGTTCACTTCATACAGTATGTGACACTGACTTGCACCGTATATTGAATAGCATGTACCGAGTTCAATGTTGTGGTATGTACTATGAACAATTACAGCTTGCGTATTTTGTGATGCATGTCTAAATCCTAGAAAAATATGGCGTACGCCAGGTTATTTGGCAGATTACGTAGTACTTTTCGCATTTGATTATCCATGAACCGGTCACAAATTTGGGCAGGTATTTCTGCTGCTGGTTGGTTGGAGGGAGTTGTTATGAGCATCACCTTGTAAGTGTGGTCCACCATTAAACCTCCCATGGAGAGCAGAAGAGAGGGAGTAGGGAGTGATCAACTAAATCATACTAATTGTAATATAGAAAAATAATAACTTCCAATCGATAATTATCAATAAAGGTAGGTGCAACTGTGAATTGAAGTGAATCAGAGAAAGATAAGGGGTACAAAATGTTTGTACTCCAGGAGAGAATTCACTTATATGCACACTACAGGCATACCCCGCTTTAAGTACACTCACTTTAAGTACACTCGCGAGTAAGTACATATCGCCCAATAGGCAAACGGCAGCTCACGCATGCGCCTGTCAGCACGTCCTGAACAGCAATACCGGCTCCCTACCTGTACCGAAGCTGTGCACAAGCGGGGAGACTATAGAGCCTGTTACACATGCATTATTTACATCAGTTATGCACGTATAGGACGATTGCAGTACAGTACAAGCATCAATAAGTGGGGAAAAGGCAGTGCTTCACTTTAAGTACATTTTCGCTTTACATACATGCTCCGGTCCCATTGCGTATGTTAATGCGGGGTATGCCTGTACTATAATGTAAAATATAACCTTTAATGCTAAATACTTAAAACATATATTGCCGAAAAGAATGGTGTAATAAACATTAAAAATGAATTAAATAATATAAACATGTGCACCAAGATAAAGCTCTCATAAATATAAATACTCCAGTGTATGATTGCAACTGGAATCCTAGAGGCTAAACAAGGTGCAACCAGCCAAGGTGAGCCTGAAAGCTCAACACTTGCAATCACTAGCACAATGAATAAGTTGCCAAAGTCAGCAGCAGGGATTGAACACTACATGCCCATGAATCATATTAGTAACACTGTATCAGTGAGACCATTCCCTAGCTCAGGGGGGCGCAAACTTTTTTCCCTGCGCCCCCCTGCCGGCTGTCCCCTCACTCCCGCGCCCCCCTCCCAACCCCAACTTACCCGCGCTCCGGCGTAATGACGTCACGTTGCCATAGCAACGTGACGTCACATGACCTCGCAGCGTCATTTTGACGCCGCGTTGCCATGGCGACACAGGGAGGAAGCCGCCGGAGCCACGGTAAGTTAAGTTTACAGAGGCCCTGCAGCTCCCCCGGCACTTAATTTAAGTGCCTTCGGGAAGCACGCGGGGCCTCTGTAAACCCCGCGCCCCCCGTCGGCAGTGTCGCGCCCCCCCTGGGGGTCGCGCCCCACAGTTTGCGCACCGCTGCCCTAGCTGCTACACTATTTTTAGATATATTGCTATGCTAGAGAGCTGCTGGAGAAACACTGTGTTAAAACAGCCCCATAACGGGGGCTGATAACATGATCACGCGCCCAACGCGCGTTTCCCTCCTATTACGGAGCTTCGGCAGGGACAATTTTGGAGAGTGGAGAGTCCAGAGAAAAGAGGCACCATTTACTTTCCATATCACAATGGAATCTTTAGAATAAAAATACATTTTTCATTTATATTAAAACCTTTTTTAAATATTTACATGCAAACTTACCAAGGGAATGCTGAATACAATAAATGAAAAGAAACTAGTCGCAATAAAAATCCACATTCTGTTTTTGTTTTCAGCATTATTTCTTCAGAATCAGCAAATCGTCCAAGGAAACCGTGTAACTGTACAAAGTCTTTATGTTTGAAACTGTAAGTAACTTTTTCTCTGTCCTCATTCATACTACTTCTTGTGACTCTAATGTTGATATGCACTTGTGTGAACAAATGTGCAAGTACTACCCCATGTTTCAGGTGGCAGGGACAAAGGATGTAGTGTAAGGCCAGGGATTTCTGCTTGTACAGTGTATATATTGAGGCTTTTTACCACTTTTTAAATGGCTGCTGTTTCCTGTTAAATGAACAGAAGTGAGGCTTGTGCCATTAAAAACAAACGCTTGGTGTTAAATAATAATAATTTTCAAAAAGCAGTCTTTTTCCCCTAACCCCCCTAAAATGCAGTCTATGCAAAAACATTTTATACAAATCTTTTAACCGTGTTTGCCTTCAGACGAAGGAACTTCTCACCATGTGCTACCAAGTACATTAAGGATCTGCTGAAAAAGTGAAATATTCTAAGCATTTTTGGGTCGTCCTGTACAGATGTGGGGTTGTGGTCACATTCTTCTTTAATTATTTTGAAGCCTTTTATCAGAATGACAAAAGAATGTCGCTCAGTGTCTGTCTCTCTGGACACAAAAGTGCAAAAACATAACGCACCATGAAATAATGTATAATAAAGGGGATGCTCTCTGGACCTAGTGTCTAAAGCAAGGCTCATCACCGGTGCCGGAGGGCGAGGGACATTTAGTGAGATGACAGGTTTCCTCCAACAAGAAGCTGTAACAAGGCATCGGGAGTCATTTATTACCCCTAATCTTTATTTGGACTTCTTATTTTTCTAATAAGATTTACCGACACCATACACCACTGAAGCACATTTCAGATCTATATCACTGTAACGTTTACAATTTTTACAATAGTGCCACTAATTACCAACCATTTCACAGCCCAGCAGTTCAGTTCATTTCCTCTGTTTCAGGTACTGTGACTGCTTTGCCAATGGGGAGTTCTGTAACAACTGCAACTGCACAAACTGCTACAACAACCTGGAGCATGAGAACGAAAGACAGAAAGCCATTAAGGTGAGGTGCTCCCTAGATCCATAGTAAAGCTGAAGTATTAGTGCACCAGCTTTGCCTCTTAAATCGCTTCCTAATTATTTTATGATCTACATACTTACCTTACATGTGTGCTCATATTAATCTGAACAATGTTTTTTTTAGATAGTGTAAATTAAAGCTCAGGAGGTCAGGCTCTTCTCCTTCCTATCTCTTCCTTGGTATAATTCTCTTCTTTCCTGCCCCATGAAGAGTAATGAGGTTAAATTCAGCGCATCAAGAAGATAGTATGGAGCTTGCCTGTGTGGGAGGTGACGAAACCAGCCCATGCTTCCACTCGTAAGCACCTTATGCTTCCTTTGGAAGCAGGTATGTGGTGACCTCCCGGCTTAACCTCTGACACGGTGAAGGGCTTCACTTTTGTGGTAGGGGAAAAGTTAAAGGAGCTTCCACTTGTTAAACAGTTAAGGTGTAAATGTCACGTGGACAAACAATTTCTTGAAAGTACAGGTCTCCGCTAAAACAGAGATACAAAGTACTCTCTACCTGAAACGTTGTCTTTCCGCTGTTCTTGGCTGTCACATTAAATGGAGAACTTGTGAGTAGAGCTCTACTTTGTATCTGTCTTAGAGGAGACCTGTACTTTGAAGAAATGGTTTGTCTATGTTGTGTTGGCTTCACAAGCCGGATTCTCCTTGCCTGAGGCTGTTTCCCAGCACTTTGGAACTGTGTAAATGTCATGTGGAACATCCCAACCCTGCTTATTAGTACAGCTGTTAATGAAGATGCTGTACCTGCGTACACTGCGTTCTTTATTATTCCCCAGCCTTTCTCTGGCTTAGTAACCAGAGTAGAAGAGCTGTTGAACAGAAGTATTTTAACAAGCCTGATCCCTGTATTTTTTCCCACTTCCCTACCAGTTACTTACATTACATAAAATTAATACCTGAGATCACAACATGACCGCTGTGTTCTTCCATTTAAAATGTGTGTTTCATTATGGAAAATAAACTAGCATTGCTTCTTTTTTGGGCTGCATAACCTTTCAGGCACAACAGTATTGGAAATGGGGGAAATGCAGAGCGCGTAGCACCTTCCTTCGTGTTTCTCTGTGATGTTGCAACACAGGAGTTGGTGCTCCTAAAATATGTCCTGTCACTTGTGGGTTTGCAACTCTTAGCCCTAGAGGATGTGCCAGTGTTAATATTCTGTGAACTACATATTTTCTTTTGGTGAGCTATTGTTTATCAATCCTACTAGAACCATATTACACGTTGTCATTTTAAAGCCGCAACACTCCTCTTCTCTTCCCCCCCCCCCCCTCCCTCCCTCCCCTAGAAGCCTGTTTGAGCTTAACTCGTATACCTATTCATCTGTAGCTTGTTACCTAGCCTTTAGACTGAACTGGACCCTGGGACTAGTGTCATTTTAACTTTCCGGACACTTAATATATCAAACGTTTGTATCTCCTGAACACGGCATCAGATCTGAAAAATAAACTGTGTGAGAGATGTCAAGATCTCTTGAAGAAAGTACAAAGAAATGCAAAAAGTGTAAATTCACACAGGCTGCTGCTTTAATGTGTTTGTTTTTCCACATCTGAAAAGGTATTATAGTTCTCATGTAGTTACTAACTGCGGCGTCTCTTGTGTTGGTTCCAATGTTTCCGTAGGCGTGCCTGGACCGCAATCCAGAAGCCTTCAAACCAAAAATAGGGAAGGGAAAGGAAGGGGAATCTGACAGACGACACAGCAAAGGCTGCAACTGTAAACGATCGGGATGTCTTAAAAACTATTGTGAATGCTACGAGGTAAGGCTGAGAGGATATTAACCACCACGAAATCCACAGAGTGATCCAATGCATGATCGGTACCTGATATGCTGCAGGATGGTTGTGGTGTTGGGAAGAAGCAGTTTCATATTTCAAGATTATTGATCTTGGGGTGTTCTCTTGTTTTCCATTCACACAAACCCAATAATTACGTTGGGCATGTTCTGGAATTGGCCGTACTCTGCCCTACTTTATTTCTGCTTTCCCCGTGCCTCACAGTACTTTCATAAATATCCTGCTCTGCCAGCTGTCGCTCTGCCACCATGTTCTCCTAACACTTTCTGCTTTTGTGTGTCTCAGACCTCTTCAAATTCCATCACTCACCACTTTTCTTATCCCTACTTCAACTCTGTGATGATATAAATCCTGGCTCCAGCCATGTACCAGTAACCTCCACATAAATCTACCCCCCCCCCCTCTTCCCCGCATTACCAACCTTATCCGCATCCAATGCCCAGATAATTATATGTAAGATGCTTGACTCATAATGAATACACCAATTCTTCTGAAACCTCTCGTCTCACTTTCTTCCTATTGGATATTAAGTTCTTGGAAGCAGTGGCTTCCTCGCATATTGTGCCAGTTTAGTGGTTAATGTTAGCATACTAATATTGCATTATTTTATCTCGCCTTATGTACAAAAATTGCAAAACATGGCAGCTTATAAATAAAGAATAATACAATTTGATATACTTTTCCAAGTTTCCAAAACGCGCCTTTAAGATAAGTCAGTTCAAGTTTGAAAAAAAAAAAAAAAAATGGCACATTTATCACTATTGATAACACTTTTTCCCTTTTCTGCAAACTTTGAGAACACGTCATTCATTGCTCCCCTGCAAACTCCGTTTTATCCGGAGAGTTGAAAGTTTAGCTTTTTTGGTTAGTAAGTCTTGCCGTCGTACGGGTTTGCTTTTTCAGGTCTAACTCTCCATACCCTTCTCACAGGCTAAAATCATGTGCTCTTCAATATGTAAATGCATTGGTTGCAAAAACTTTGAAGAGAGCCCGGAGCGCAAGACGTTGATGCACTTGGCAGATGCAGCGGAAGTGCGGGTGCAGCAGCAGACTGCAGCCAAGACTAAGCTGTCCTCACAGATATCGGACCTTCTCACAAGACCAGCACCATTGTTGAGTAGTGGAGGTGGAAAGTAAGTTTAGAACACTTGCTAGTTCCAGTGGAGGGTAAATAATGCTAGCTTTACATTTTCAGTATACATTCTGCATAGCTTAGCAATCTGTATTCAAGGTAAGAAGACATCCTTCCTATACTGAAGGTAGAAGGAATCGTACCCGTCAAAGTATTTGTTAGAAGAGATCATTTGAAACCTAGAATATACAGGGCCTGAAAAATCCACCCATCTAGTACCAGTAAAAAAAAAGATTAGGGGAGATTAGGGACTTTTATTTATATATTTTTTTTTAACACCTTGTGTCCTTATGACGTTCACTGGATGTCACAAGGGCCAGATGGCAAATGAACATAATCCCACTTATGCTAATTCTCTCCAAAGGAGAAGTGAACTTGATCTGAGAACAGCCCCCTTTTATGCGCGTTACTACAGTAACTTTGCACCCACGTAATCACTGCTCAAGCGATTGTGGTTGTGGTTGAGACTTGTAGGAAGAGCTTTTGCACTAGGGTGTACAGTATATGCAATGAAACGTGTCGCATATCAACCCCTTATGGGCCCTTTCCCGAGGCGATAACACCAAAACAGCAGCAACATATACAATTATATTAACATATACAACATATACAAGTATACAATTATACTCTGTACATATATCTATTTAGAGATATATCTTCACACACCTTAATTAGTTATTGACATAGATTGACCAGTACACACATCACAAAAATAGCAAAAAGAACACTTGACCCAAACTCGGAGATCCAGAAGACGACACAGCACTGTATTAATGTTTACATTGGAAAGAAAACAGAGTGCACCTGAGATCAGTATTCAAAGATATATTAGAGTAAAAAAGCAAGGTATATCCACACTTACAATTTGGGTAACAAGAATGGACAATCTCCATGAGGTCCTGGATTCAGGTAAGTGTCTACTGCAGTCCCTTACTGTGCATCAGGATGTCTGCACTTCCTGGTTTCATGCGTCTCAGCATGAAGCATACAAACACCAGGTCCTAGCTGTGCAGCCGACTGGATGTGATTTAGAGGGTGTGTAATATGACTGCCAAGCGTTTTGGACAATTATGCTTCTTCAGGAAGTGACACACACCGCCATGCAACTCTTAAATACCTTTGGGCCAATCACAGCAGGGCTTAGAAGTAATCGATAAAAACATTTTTATTCTTGGCAGTATATACAACCCGCAAAGTGCGGTGAGGCACTGCTACCACATATAGAAAAAGATAATACAAAAGGGATTTTTTAATGGTTTAAAATAAAGCAATCAAAAAAGGGAGTAGGATAAAAATGGGAGATGGGGGAAGGAAATTTATTGGGAATGTTTGATTTTATATACATACATACATACATACATACATGCACTCACTCTCTCGCGCACACTCACGTGCACACGCACACTCACTTGCACACACACACACACACACACTCACTTGCACAAACACACTTGCACACACACACACTTGCACACACACACTCACTTGCACACACACACTCACTTGCACACACACACTCACTTGCACACACACACTCACTTGCACACACACACTCACTTGCACACACACACTCACTTGCACACACACACTCACTTGCACACACACACTCACTTGCACACACACACTCACTTGCACACACACACTCACTTGCACACACACACTCACTTGCACACACACACTCACTTGCACACACACACTCACTTGCACACACACACTCACACACACACTCGCACACACACTCACTTGCACACACACACACACTCACTTGCACACACACACACACTCACTTGCACACACACACACACTCACTTACACACACACACACTTATACACACACACACACTCACTTACACACACACACTCACTTACACACACACACACACAAACACACTTACACACAAACACACACACTTACACACACTTACACACACACACTTACACACACACTTACACACACACACACACACTTACACACACACACACTTACACACACACTTGCACACACACACTTGCACACACACACTTGCACACACACACTTGCACACACACACTTGCACACACACACTCACACACTTACACACACTTACACACACTCACACACTTACACTCACTCAAATTTTATGACCTGCTAAGAAACAGATGATTGATATGTAAAACCATGGAATTCAAAGAGGGGGTACTTTCTTTTTCACACCACTGTAGATGAGGGATTGGTATGTAACTGATACAAATAGTGATCATTTCTAATTATAAGTGAGAACTTCTATGTACCTGGTGGAATAGAAAATTAATCCACTCAAATAGTTAATGACTATACAATTGATAAATGTATTTAGCACAAGATCTAGTGCAAGGAGACCGGTTTATTATGAATGGCGAACTGGTATATGACCAATAGAGTGGCTTATTATTCCCTTAAATGGAGATTATGTAAAGTTCCAGACATAATAAAAACCACAATGCAGAAAGATATTATACCATAATCAACCAATAAGAGAAACAGTATAGCATTGCAAAATTGTATCTGAGAAATGGTGTGAGCTCTCTGGAGTCATTAAGATTGTCAGGAAATATGGATTTCAGAGTGTATATATCCAATATTGTTCTCGTCTAAGGCGATGTTTATCTCTGTCACTCGCTCTAATAACCAGTGGGATTGCTTCTAGACCCATAAATCTGATACGGTCTGGATCGCACTGATGGGTGTGAGTACGTGAGTTAGGTTTGTTGTGTTCAATCACGTTGGGGATATTTGTAATATTTCTCAGATGTTCTAACACACGTACTTTTAACCTGCGTTTGCTTTTCCCTATACATTGTAAGCTGCATTGCATTGGCTACCAATGTGGTCCGGCAGTTTCTGAAACTAGTTGTAGGTAATCTTGTCTAATAGAGCGCATATTGATTTTGATGTAATCATCGGTTTACAAATTTTGCATTTGGTGCATGTGTAATTCCCGTTTACTCCCAATGTGTATCCAGTCTAGTTGTCGTTTTTTAATTCATTTATTTATTTTTTTCTGACCGTACCACGAAGGTTATTTATTTTTTGAGGGAGATTGCTCTTGTTCATGATCCTTTTTGTCCATTTCAGGCTCCCGTTCACGTTCGTCACGAAGGAAGTCGCAGAGGCCACGTGCGACTGCCTCCTGGCCCAGGCGGAGCAGGCGGAGAAGCTGTCGAAGTACAAGGCAGCCACCGAGCGGATGATCCTGGAGGAGTTTGGCCGTTGTTTAATGAGGGTGATTAACTCTGCAGGGAAGGCAAAAAGTGACCCTTGTCCTATGAGTTGCTAACTGTGGCAAAACCATCAGCACGAAAGAACTTCCTTGGCGAATGGGGGAGGTAGATATAATGCACAGAGAAACAGTGCCAGCGATTTTTAATGGAGGACTCCAGCCTTTTGCTCTGCATCCGGGGTGGTCACAGAATTACACAGTGGTGCTGGTTTTAAAGTGACTTTCTACGTTGTACACGGAGGCAAAATTAGATTTTATGATTAAAAAAAAAAAAATTGTACTTTTAAATCCGGCAGTTAACTTATACTCATATCTCCCTCCCAAATCCCGTACAGATGATGATACCTCGAGGGTGAATTTTTTTAATTTTTTTGTTTGTCATGTGCAGTATGTGTGTGCATTTTTACAAAAAAAAATGTAGCTTGGTCAGGAATTGGATGCACTTGCCTTTTTTTTTTCTCTCTCTTCTCTCTCACTTTGTGTCTAGGTAAAGGCAACATTTGTAACACATGCCGTGTGCATTTTGCTCTGCTCCTGTAAACACAGCAAAAGAAGTGATGTAGAAAGATGCGTTTATTCTAGTAAGAAACTGGAGTGGTTTTTAGAGATTGGTATAACATTTTTAGGAGAATTAGGAAAAAATACATCAGGAGCTGAATCGGAATTAAAAAATTGCCCGTATAATGTCAAATGACCTTACATTTAAAAAAAAAAAAAAAAATCTGAACGATCGAAACGTTGCTCTCATGAGATGTCCTGTCCTGAAACACTTTCTAAGAAACTGCTGGATGTGTTCCGTATGTCAATTTTTGATCTTCAGAAAGCAAATTTTCCAAAGAAATACTTATTTCAGTGTAGATAACTTGAGTAGAAAACAAAAATTAATTTGCAGAGAAAATGGAAGCTAATAGGTTCAGATGCCACCTACATTGACAAACGTGGGTTGTGGGTAGAGTTGCACGTTTTTCTGGACGACAATATCATTCTTAAAGTCTTTGAACTACAGCCCTTGTGGAAATTGTTACAATGTACTGTACAGGATAAGCTGATCAGTAAAGGTGGTATATCTAGCCAACATTTGGTTACATTTCTCTTGAAGGCTGGCCTTGTGTGCTGGATAATACTGCATAGGTTCTTCTAGCTAAACAAAAGTTGTGCTGCTGTGCACCTCCCGTCCTGAAGTGAAGGGACAGAGTGAGGACATGTCCAGTGCTTTTGAAAGTGTCCATAGAGCATATTGTTCCTGTGTTCACTAGATCTACTCATACGTCTATCAAAGAAATTGATTTATCAGCCCTCTCCAAGACCTTATTAAGTAGACATGAAGGGGCCTTTGAAAGGACTAAAATGCGTGTTGGTACAGGGCAAAACGTAAGGAACATAAATGTTGGCTTAAAGGGTAGTTGGTACCTGAGTTTAGTTACCATTGTTAAATACTGTATCCAACATATTTGAGCAGGTGCATCCATGGCAGTCTTATTTTTGCTCATTTAGGTAGTGCTCTTGTCTTTTATAGCCTTAACCACTTTGGTACATGAAGCCCCATCTGTACTGCAAAGCTTGCCTTTAAAAATATTTTTTAGGCCAGTTTAACATAACCGGGCGATCTAGATTGGGACTGTATGGGTCGGTGTCTGTAGTTGATTGATTACACTTGGCTTTTCGGATGAATGTACAAAATCAGTGAGACTGTTTATCAGAACGCATTCTAGAAAACGTGACACTAGCCACATGTTTGAGTTGTGTTATGTGCTTTACTGATTGGTTGCTCTCCATTTTACGCACTGCGTGCAGTGAGTAGAATGCTAAACCATGGTACGCACTGAGACTTTGTCAAGGCCCAAGGTGGATGTAGCATGTTGTGCTTTGTTACTTTGCAAACAGAGCGTGAGCAAGTATAATCTACTATGCGCTAGAATAGATCATGGGGAACTTTGTAGTGCATTGAGTTCTCTAATGTCCACAAAAACTATATACTGTTTTCATTAATCCCATTTTGAGAGATCTCTTTAGAGAGACAGGGAATGCTTTGTCGTGAATTACACCCCAGTGCAGATTTGATTATCTAAGCAAGTAGTTCACTTGTGCTGATTATGGAGTCTGGCCATGAGTCTTTGCGTTGTCTAAAATGGTCCACAGACAAACTAACCAAATAGCATTCATATGTAAAGTCTGAAACTCTTTCTACTGGGACAACTTTTTTTTCCTGGGAGTTTGCTTCTTGAAACCAAACTTCAACATATGTATATTTGGGATGTTTTTTGTCATGGGAACGTTTGCCTATTTGTGATGTTTTCTTTTTAAAACTGAAAATGAGAGGATTCATTTTTTATTATTGCCTGCAAAGCGCCAGAATAAAAGAAAAAAATAAAGGAAGAAAGCACACACAAATGGTCTGAAATACATTTTAGCGTTGTAACCCTTTCAATAAAGGCAGTGATTGATGTAAGCAAATGATGCTTGGCAAAATGTAATTTTTAATTACCGTATTGTATTAGTCCAGCCCTATTACTGAGGGATCAGAATAAAATCACCATTCGCGATCACAAAAAGAAGGTTTTAAAAGTAAAAACCTTCAAGCGGAATAATTTCTCGGCAAACAAACTTTTCCACATCAGATAGGAAGTCTACTCTCCTTTTTTTAATGAATAAGCTTCTGTAAGTTCAGCTGTTAACATGAATGTTAAAAGGAATAGGACGAAGCTGGACTATGGGAGTTATTAAACTGCGACCGGCGATCAGGACGCGATCGCATGGAAACTCCTGCCTGCAAGAGTATATTTCCGTGCAATAGTGCCCGGTTTGGCACGGTCACAGTTTAATGAATAACCGCCTACGTCTGAATAAGTGCACTTGCTACTGATAATTTTAGAGGAGTTTGTATAAAATTAAGTGGGGGGTGTGCACACAAGCAATTGCTACATGTATTGTGATTTAAAATGGTCTTGTGTTGCTGTCTGGTATATTGGTGTATTGCCTTTCATTTATTCCAGTATCCAAGTTTCAGGCAGTGCTTGGAGACTAAAGGTCCTTACTGGAACTGAAACGTTGATACTAAAATGAAAGTTAATACGGGAGTGTGCCTACTGTATGCATTTCTCTGGCGGTGACACCATGAGGAGTACACCGTTCTCAGGAGGACACCTATTATCTATTTCATTTAAGTAGCAAATATGACAATTCTGCAATTTGTTTATAGCTTTTGATAAAGCGTCGTAGAGGCGGGAAACGCATCAGAGGATTCTCTTTGTGAGTAGTTTGGCTCTTATGCCTCATAATTTTTTTACCTGCCTCCAGCCCAGCCTATTTTTGTGCAGTGCTCTCTCCTTATTCTTCACCATTTGTACATATTTTTTTTTTAATGATTGCCTATTTTGGTGGGGTTTTTTTTTTCTTTTTCTCTTCCATATGCTTCAATCACGCCCTTATCCTTTGCATGGTGTCGCTGGTCATTCAGGCACATGACTGGTTATAAGCATATGCTCAATGTTTATAATTCATAAGTTCATAGACATGTTTGAATTAACATTTTATTAGAAAATGGTGTATACCTAAAGAACTGATTTTTCACACACTTTCTCTCCCTCACTCCCTCTCCCCCCCCCCCCCCCCCCCACCGTCTCTCCCTCTGCCCCCCCCTCCCCTCTACCTCTCCCCTCCCTCTCTCTCTCTCCCTCCTCAAACACGAACTTTGCCTTCTCAGATTGTTTAAATTTTATTAACCCAACAGGAAAATATATATTGGCTGCAGTAAAAAGATGCAAACTTATTTGGACGTTGTGTCTGCACAAAGACACTGCAGGTTTTCCTCGAGCATAGTTGATTAAAACCTCGTGAGCATTTTAATTACAGAAAATCTCCCCTCCTTGCTGAATAGTGAGAAATTTCAATGCTGTTTTCCTCCCTTCTGTAACGGATTCTTAATGCTGTGTTAAAATGATATACACGCAACTAAATTGAAAGCGCGCACACAAGCTCTCCCAGCCCCCCCACCCTCCCTTTGTTCTTTCAGTGCAGTAACTTTACTTGTACATAGCGTTGACTCGGTGACTGTCTGTCTGGTAACATTGTATAAATGTAAATTAGTCTGAGTAGATAATATGCCTAATCGCAATTTATTATTTTCCCCAAAAAACTTGTGTGTTTGTAGAACAGAAGCTGTTAGTGTTGTACATAGTCTGTGCTTTACCCTTATTGCACCTTTTTTGTGATGTGTATTTATACATTGTGCAGGAAAATGTGAATTTTGGATTACAGTTGTAGATTATGTATGATGACATTTTAAGACTTTTTTTTTTTTTTTTTTTTGCTTGTAAAAATTAAAGGTGCAATCAAAAGCGTCCCTAAGGTTAAAACAAAATCTTCAAGTATTAAGCTTGCTTTTTTTTCCTGCAGTATACACCATCTTTTTTCCTAGCCAGTTGCATCAAACTGCAGCACAAGATGTATGGCTGTATGCATTAATCTTAATTTTCATTTTTAAGATACTTGGGTGATAAAGGTGTCTTTTTCTAGTTCTGTGTACATCTGAAAGTAGAATAACAGACAGAATTTATATTTACTAGGACTATTCAAAGATAATACTTTCTATATTGTACAGTGTCAGATAAATCACAGAAAAAAAATTAAACATTTATACTATTCTGTAATTTTGTGTTTGTGTATTTTGTTGGGACCTTTGAGGTACTTTTAAGAATGTACTGTATTTAGAAATTGGTTCACTGGTTGTGGGGGTTAGAGGGCTGTAGAAGTGAACCAAAAAGTGAGGACCACATACTTGAGGTTATTAAATGTTTTGGCACCAATAAAAAAAAAAAAGACCTGTGAGGCCCTGATCTTGTGGTACAAAGAGCCAATAGCTTTTAGTCTTTATGTGTTAACCAATCCCCAAAGGATTAGAGGGAAATCTTTCCCAGCTTTAGCAAACCAGCAAATATATTGACTCATGGGTAGTATCTGGGTCTGTGGCAAACCTCAGTATAGAAAACTGGAATTGTTAATCCTTTTAATGCCACGGCTAGCAATGCTATTGGAGCTCCAAATTGGAAGTCTTATCAGAAATGCGTTTACTTGTGATGGGGCCCCTTCCGCTGTTTTTACAGGGTAGACCCATACCACGGGCCAAAAGAATGAAGAATGTTATACATGTCCATGGAATAGTATTCCTTAGGCAGAGCTTATACCACCTGCACGACTGAGCGCGCACTCCTGCAGCCCCAGCGATCTGTGAACTTGGCTGCAGGAGATTGGGGTGGCGGACGTGTCACGATCACGCGGCTGTCACCTGAGAAGACAGTGTATTGTCTCCTCAAAATGCTGCGTCAATGCACCTCTTCACGTGCAGGCACTTGGCTAACTGCTATAGCCAATTACTGAAGTGTGCTTGATGTGCGCACAGCAACTCCGACACTATGAGCTCGGCCTACGATATGCTCCACCACCCTTGACCTTTTAGTGTGACCCTTAATGTAGCTACCACATCATGGTGCCTGGTAACCCAGGGCCCTTTATGATGTTACTATGTTGTGGACATTTTGATCTCCGGGGAAGCTGACCACGATGAGGATGGAAGATTCTCCTTTTGTTGGCATCAGATGTTACGATAGCTCCTGAGACGCGATCACGGCTGCATTGGGGCGGTGGTACACAAAGCGTTAAACTAACAATTTATTAAACGTAAGGGGCTTTTCTTTTTCCCCCAGTCAGCTGAATTTATGTTTACTAGTTGCTTCTGCTTTCTCGGATTATGGTCACTTTAGAAACACTTTAGAAAGAAAGATCTCAAATGTGAGGTTTTAACAAACTGTTTTCTCATAGGTTGATTGTTTTTATATTAAAAAAAAAAAAGTTATTTATTTACCAGGGAAACATTGTCAGACAAGTATTTTAAATACTTTTCACTTTAACAGTGACCTCTCTTAAACATTATTAATGCCACAGTCATTGGGTTTACTTTGAGCTGGAAATAACATGCAGTACCTCTTAGGACCAGCCCCGGTTCACAAAGCTGCAGTTTTTTTTTTTTTTTAATATATAAATCAGTTCTATACTAAGAAAATACTTGTAGCATTTAAAAAAATTTTTTTAATGTAACAAGCATTATTTCTATAGCAACCATATACAAAGTTACATCCCCTTCCTCTTCTGAGACAGGCTCTGGCACACCTTTTGCCCTCTTTCTAGCAGTGCACCAATTGTAGCTAGTGCCAGCCTGGTCACATGATCTTCCACACACAACTTTGCATCTTTGGTCCTCTTCTGTAGCACTGATTTAGTGAGCCCCCGAGTCGAATCTTCACCGGTCGATCGGCAACTTGGCTAATCACTTGTCAGTGTGCAGATTGTATTGATGCCCATATTTAATAGGTTTCCCCCACCCCCCCCCCCCCCTCCACAAACAGCAGCTTGAACTGCTGCTTTTAATGGAGCCTCAAGTGTGCCTACTAGGGGGGAAAAGCCAATGTGAGAATTGCAATTGAGTGTAAAATGGAGACTTCAGTCTTTCTGAATACTGCCCACATCCGACTAGTGTTAGTCATCACATGGTCATGTCCAGCCCCACAGCGATGTGAACTGGAGTGCAGCCCCTCTCCAGTTCTGTTCCCTGCTACATCTTATACTATTTCTTTAGAGAATTAGCAAAACCAAATAATCTTCCCTGAAAGTCTTAAAGACTTTGTAGAGTGCTGGTCTTTAGTGTGGGTCAACAAGGAATTGTCCATTTAAACTGTAGACTTAAAACCTTTTTATTTTCCTCTTCTGCTATGACCATCCAGAGATACCTGCTTGTAAAAAATATATATATATTTTTTATAGATCTAAGAAAAGGTGCATAATTTCTTTCATATAAAGTGGAAGGGATAACCCTGGGTGCCAAATTCCTTTTTTTTTTCCTGGATGACTTTACCTTTGTGTTGTCATTTTTTTTTTGCAGATGTTTATAGGCGGAAAAACTGAAACCACATGGGGGATTCTTTAACATATGCTGAAGTGGCCTGTCTGGCCTTGATTGAATGAAACAGTCCACTGAAGACCATGGGAGTTTGTCCGCTAATGGGCTAGTCGGTCCAGAAAGTTGTGAATAAGCACTTTGGTGTCAATTAAAGTTCTATAATGCTGTCCACCTGTCTGTACAGGTTACTTAAAATAAATCACTCAGCCCGTGTATTTTTCCTTTAAAGCATAAAGGAATCTCCACTTGCTTAAGCCTTGAAGAGCTTTGCAGTTCACAATGAGGCTTTGTTCATGGGCTCTCACAAGAAGGGGTAGAAGGGTAACCTTGAATTTAACAAAGCACAGGGGGTAGTGCCACTCTCTAAAATACATTGTGGAGGCACTGACCTTGACCCCCTGCAGATGCATTTACTAGAACACACTTACAGTCTAAGTTCTCCCTAATTACTATTTAGACTGCGATCATAATGGCGATGCTGGAACAAACTAATGGAGACCAATGAAGGCGCTTATAGTGCACCTGACCGCGAATTTAGAAAATAAATTTGGAATCGTCCTTGCAGCGCAACAGCTGTTCACATGACACCACGCCTCCTGTGCAGCATGCAACTGAGGTCACAGTTCCACGCCGGCACTATAATCGTGGCCTTAGATTGTAAACCTTTTGGGTCAGGGACCACCTTTCCTATTGTTACTATCATGTCAGAAGCATTTATTCCCATTGTGTTATATTGTCACGTGTGAAGCCATGTCTGGTTTTGGCTACTAATCTGCCCTGCCCAGCATGTAAATCCTGATATCAGTGCAGACAGTGTTAGGCCCGTTCTATACTGCATGCGGCTGTGCGAATGCGCGTGCCGCATGCTTTTTCCTGTTAGAGCCGGGAGCTACAGGTACTGTGTGTGTGTGGGTTGTGTGAGTGAAGAAAGTCGTAAATAAGATATTTTTATTAAAGAAAAAAAGTTTAATAAATATTTTTTATTTAATTTGTGCGCACACACATTTGAGCGCCGGTATCGGCGCAAAATCATCCTTCCCACCATCTTTTGGCTACTCGCCGTACGCGCGGCCCTTGTATAGAAGGGCTGGCTGACCTCACGGCGTAGCACGCCCCCGCACTATAGAACCAGCCTTAGACCCAATCCAGGTTTCCCCCTTGAGTGATAGGGGGTGGGGGGGTAAGGCCTGTGTTCTGCCCAATCCTGGGCTCAGACCTTGGACTCTCCCCAGGGTACTTAAGGGGCTGCATATTTAAATTTAGTCAGTTGACTGTCCCACAGAAGAGTGCGCAGGGCTCTGGCCACCTTCCATCTGCTCCATTAGGGGAGTGGGAGTGACTATACCTCCCGTGAAGAGCAAGGACCGGCCATTGGGGCCCTTCTGGGGGATTTGAGTTCAGGGACCATCTGGAGGCCAAGTGTATGTGTCTATGCTGCAAGTTAAAGAATAAAGTTGTTCCAGTTTATAAAATATACTCCTGCACCTGAGTACAATCTATTAGGGGGAGTATCAGAGAGTTATCCTCTGGGGATTGTCTCCAGCATCCCTGGAGCCTGCGGGAGATGGGAGGCACTGAACCACAGAGAGACTAAATAATCACCCCAAAAGCCTGTCCTGTCTTTCACCATACCACCGGTAGACAGCTCAGCATCCTGTGAACCAGCAGGTAAATAGCATTACCCACCCTGGAATAGGCAGATCTCCGAAAGGGTAGAGATGGGACGGCGGTGAAACAGCAGTGTATTACCGCGGTGAGGCTCTATGTACATAAAGATATATATGGGCACAATATGTTACAATGCCTGAAAGGGTACTTGCAGATTTTTAATTAATTTGAAAACAGACCTAATGCAAAAGGAAGATGCAAATGTAAAATGTAATGAACAAAAACATTACATTCATTGGTTCAGCTTCAACAATTGTCACCAACACTGCAGCTGTGGGGGGGTCTAAGCTTTAATATTTCTAAAATATGGTAGTTTTGCCTGATTTTAAGGAAAGTTAGTTGAGCCGCTATGCAATAAGTCACTGCATTGGTTCACTTCGCACTCTGTATGAATGATGACAGGTTTCTTGTACCCTCATGCATTAATGACCAAATACATATTTGAGGTTATCACAAATTAGGGATAGCATGACCAGGCACCTGCCCAAATTTGTTTTGTACATTGTGTTTGAATTAGACTTTAGTACTATTTACGTGCCATACAGTATAACTCTACAAGCATTAACACCCCATATTTATGCTTGTCATATTTTAGTTTTAAATTACATTTGGACCTAATTTCTCTAGTAGTGTTCCTACAATATCGAACTTCAGTATTGTAGATTTCCTCCCAAAATAAAACAGATTTATTTTATCTGGAAATAATCTGTTTGCTTCAGACTATTTCCCATTAAACATACAGTAATGTGAGGTGTGTGTTGGTAGCAACACTAAGATTAAGTTCTAGCAACACCAACTAAAGCACTTGGGAAAGTTCATTTTAACAAACCGAATAAGTCTAAAGCAACGGCTTCCATTTACAAAAACATCTGCCATCCTGACCATCAGTGTTAGGACCTGTGAATTATGGTCATGCTTTGGAGGGGCTCACAGGCTTACAATGCTTTGGCCAAAGTGTTAAACTAAATTACCCTTTTATTCAAGAGACCTCTATCTAGCTCTGTATTTTTGCCATTGGATGTAGCACGGGGCTCTGTGCGTTTGCCATCCTGACCATCCCACATTCACGTAAGTAAATATTTAAGACTGGGTAAAAGGAACCTACTGACAGGAGAATCAACTAAATATATACACAATTAAAAACATCTATTTTATACCACTTGCACTAAATATTGTAGTTAAGATTTACTGTACACTCAGATTGTACAAACATGTTCCTTTTATATGGGACAGAACCTAGCGCTAAAGAAGTTGCTTTAACCGGTAACCCATGTTTTTCAATTCTACGTCAACAGATTTACAAAATGGTATATTGTTGCTACAATCTGCTCAATAGACGCAATGTGTAAGACAATTTACAATATCTACGTTAATTGAATTAACATTTCCTCTTGGCAGTAGTTTACAAAGTTAGCATGAATTAATAGAATGGATTCTAAAGTTAAAGCTTATTTTGTTGGGGCAAGTCCAGACATCCATATAAAGCTTCCTTACAATTTAATTTTTGTACTATTACCATCATTCACTCACAAAGCTGCAGACTTTCCCCTTCACAATAATTTCCCTTTTAATTGTACATCACCTCATCCCCTCCAAGCATTGGAAAGTCCAAGTAAACAGAGACTAAGAAAATTACGGTTGGTAAGTGACCAAAAAATAAAACCCTCCACCGTACTGTTTAACTAATCCGAGCAAAGTTGTAACTGCTGCTATTGGCCCATATGAATTCACTCTGAATACTTTCACATATTTCTCTTCTGTATCCTACATATCTTAATATTGATTATACGCAAATGGCTTCAAATAATAGAGGCAAAATTTTAATAACTTAACATGATTAAGAATTCCCAAGTAACTGGACAGGTTGCAATGTGTCACATTCTTGGAAATCAAGACTTCAGTCAACTGAATGGGACTTTTGGCTGCGACCAAAACCGCCAGTGCTACGCTGTCATAGCTGAGTGCAGGGCAAGTTGGTCACCTCGTCGTCACTGCCTCAAGGCACCTCTGCTGCTCGGAGAGGAAGGACAGCCAGCGCGCCAGCAGCACAGGAAATGTATAAAAAGCGTCTTGGACAGCCAAGAGAGGAGCTAAGGACATGGTGCAGAGGATATGCAGAAGTCGGTGATGGCCAGTTGGACTGCGCTTAGTCGTTATGGCAGCAGAGTGCCGGTGGCAATTTGGTTGCGGCTAAATGTCCTAGACAATCACTGTTAAATTTGATGAACGATCTGGAACTTTAAAAAAAAAAAAAAAAAATAGAAGAAGAGGGATAACCCTACTGCGTGATTAACAGAGAATGCATATAAAAGGGCAATCTCCCAAAGATCTTTCCAGGTCTTCACAGTATCTGCAAAACAAAAAAGGCAAAGGCTTAGTTGAAAGCCACACCAAATTTTTTTCTTCATTTTAACAAGGTCATTAATGGAAAGTCTTCATGAAAACTTGTCACTCACCTTCCATAAAACAAGTTAATAGAACCTAGGAAACGTCAACAATGCAAGACGTGGCGCTAAATAAAATAAAGACTTACATTTAAGCATGTATATTTCTTGAACAAACCAGGCATACTTACCGTATGCTTTTAATAATCCCAATCTTTTTAGAAGTTCCCGAAATGCTGAGCTTTTCTTCTGGAGGATTACTACACTTGCTGGTTTCTAATGAAGTCTATTTTCATGCATACAGTTTCGTTAACATACCAACTTTTTTTAGATGACCGGTATCTTACAAGGCATCAAACGGGGGGGAGGGGGGAAGCATGGTGTTAGACCATATATGCGTAATATTTTTTTTTTATTATTATGTTTTGAAATAGGGGATAACTATTCAGTCTAACTGTCCACAGCAATTTCAGGATAGTACAGAAATAAAAATTATATTTGGAATCAGTTCATACAAACCAGATTGTTATCACACTAAAGGATTTCTGACTTTCCACTCAATCTTTCATTGTTACATTTAAACCGTGTTCCAGCACAAATAGGTTAGCAGAGAATCTTAAGACATGTTAACTGCAACCATAAATTCTACAATCAAATCTGACATTCAATATAGGATTATACCTAAAACAGTAACACGGTATACAATTTTGTCAGGCATTACAAACATCTGCTGTCAGGCATTACAAACATCTACAACTATAAAATGCTGCTTTTAAGAATCTTGTGCTATTGCAACTTCACTCAGTGCATGTACCTAAAGTTGATATTTAGAGTTCGGAGTCAGAAAAGTAATTCTTTTGAGAAAGTAAACATCTAGGAGGGATAAAGTGCCCTCTTAAGAGTACAATGTTCTAAATAGAAGAAAACTTCAATGTTTTTTCATTTTGTATATAGAATAAAATCCAGAGGTTCTCCAGAAACTTCTAAAAATTACAGATAGATGACATTTAGATTGTACTGGTGAAATGTAGCAAAATTGAGTCAAAAAGTTGAAATTTTATTAAATATAAAATACTGGGTCCTTATGTCAAGTAGTATTAATTAATCTAGATATATCCAGGTATCAATAAAGCATAAGAGGTATACCGATCTTCACTTGTTTTAAAGAGATATCAATACCTAGTATCCCTAATAGCCATTAGTACAATTGTGGTGTACTATTAAGTGCACGCTCTAATACTGTATTGTTGCAGGCAGTGGCAATTGCTCTGTCACTATATATTTTTATGTACAGGAGCTTGTGAGTACAAGGCCGTGAGATTTAGCCTGACTAAGAGGGCAGAAGCCTCATCACTCGTCCCCTCCTCGTTGGCTTACACAGTGCGGCTCAGAGTGCATACAAGCTGCAGTCGGTAGAGACATTATGGTAATACCTTTCGATGTAGAGCTAGGAGCAAACAAAAAACAAACAAACACAAAAAGTGTATTGGCGACTCAGAAACAGCCTCGAAGTTTCTACACGTGCTATGCTTCAGAAGGCATGCTCATCATAGTTCAGGGAGATTAATGTTACATACTAAGGTAGTATGTAAGCAATAAGATTACCTGTTCACTTTGTAGACTTCCAGCTAACCGTTAGGAGGTTGGGTTGTTACACTCTTCTTTCTGCAGGGCGGAAGTTTGCAAGATCAGAAAACCGCAGTTAATCCCGTCAGCCCAACAATGCTAAATTTCCTGTTCTGTAGAAAATGTAAAAAAAAAATTGTAAAAATTACACCGCAGTACGGAAAATCGTCCTATGCTCGTAATCCAAAACTCATGTTTATTAACATAGATTAATACTGCAAATGTTCCAAGACTGCCTCTCCAGTTATGCAGCTGGAGAAGTTGTGATTCTAACACGTAAATAAACGAATTCTTGTTCATAACTATAAAGTTCCTGGTGCCCGTCCTCTCTCCATCACCACCTATTACAGACCCAGCACCCTGATAAGGATACACTGAGTCAAATACAGAGACTAACCGATGTAAAAGTCCCTAGGAGCCAGGCAAGGAGAGTTACACTGTATTTAAATGCAATGCAGCTTGTTCTGCTATTTTAAACTGTACAACTCTTGTAGAAATCTGGATTCCTTTTTTATTCTCAGTTAAGCAATACTCAATCCCAGCACCACAGTAGCTAGGTAATGCTCAGTCCATGTCCTCAGCCACAGAAATACTAATCACAGCGGATCATGATGTGAACAGCAGTAAAAGGCTTTCATCATTGGACAAGTGGTTGGCAATGTCGTGTAGAGAAGAGGATCAGTGTGTCAACAAAAGGAAAAAAGCGGAACTCGCCGGCCAAAAGATTTGAATAAAAAAAACCTTTATTAAACTACATAAAAATGTGCAGACATCCACATGAATGTGGATGTCTGCACTTTTATGTAGTTTAATAAAGGTTTTTTTTATTCAAATCTTTTGGCCGGCGAGTTCCGCTTTTTTCCCTTTGACTTTGGCTGACACCGATCCTCTTCTCTACACTGCCTGCATTTTGGATTGGAATACACGCCAACACGAGACGCAGGATTTCTTATGTTCCCGCGTGGCCAGGAGTACGACGACATATCGTGAGCAACAGCGGTACTCCACACCGACTATACATCGGTTTGGGGTTTATTTTTTCTGTTCCAGTTACCTATACCCATGAGACTGTTATTACTACTCTGGGTGTTTAACTGCTGAATATCCCCATACGGTAACCCCGCCTTATGCCTCCTCAGTGCCTACTACTCGTGATCGAGGTGAAGCTTATATTTTTGTTTACATTACAAACTCCGTTCCTTGAGCTTGCAGCCGGTTGTTCTATTCACCTGGTTGGCAATGTCGCTGGCACAAGAGTTTGCATCTTTACCTTTGCTCACAGCCAAAATCCTGAACCTTTCAAATACATATAAAAACGGGACAGAATATGTATGTCTTCCTATAAATCACCATCCTAGCAACAAGCTTAATTTGTGGTTACAATATATACAATAAGTGATGTTTGGAGGCATGCACAATGCCACTATCAAAAAGCAGAGACGTATTGTACAAGTCACCATGCCCCGAACCAGACAACTGAATCCAAATCTTTACTGTGGGGCAAGTATATCGGCAAGTAGAGGAAATGTTGCAAGCTTCCAAACCTCTCCGGGTCCTTCACCAGATTCCCTCTCCTTCCTTTGTAACTACGTGGAAGAACGGACACTGCTACCCACCCTTCTTTGCTGCTATGAAGATTGGAATGGTGCATTTTAGGCAGGAACTCTTCAACAAGTCAATCCGGGAGAGGCCCTAGTACATCTCTCGCCACAACAGCTCAGGTTACGTTGAAGGATTTAATGCCTTGTTTTCCTTCCAGGATCTGCGATGTAAAGCACAAGAAATAGTATTAATAAAATGCCAACGCACATTTACAACGGCTTCAGCTAAGCAATTATGATCTATGTGTTACACAGAAGTAGACTATTAGTTCAACTAATCAATGGAAATGATGACTCATCTAGTTGGCCAGGTCAACCAATGCTAATGCCCGTTATCCATGATAGAGAGATAGATATTTCCACATCCTCATAATTTAAAGAAGTCCTTTTGGTCTTGCATTGTGACTCGAGTGTACACCCACATTGAAGGTGCCTCGCTGCAAACTGTGTGGCATTTGAGGCTGGGTCATTGAACAGCAGTTCCAAAAGTAACCCCTGATTTTACAGCTTTAGAACTGGCAATTAGCCTTCAATGTTTCACGATTATGAAAGAACATAACCTTTATAATATGCAACGTCATCAGCCTCGCTGCGGACACTTAGATGGAAGTTTGAATAAAGTCCCACCACTCACCCATTTCTTGAAGTCATCAATTCTTTGGTAGTTTCTACATAGTCATGGTCGTATTACTGCCGAATGTTTGTAGATGCACTGGAAGAAGAATGGGCAGATTTACTGGAAATTCATGAGTGCCAGTCTAGTCTTAAGAACAGCACAAGTACAAAGAGTGTGTAAACAAGCAGACAATTATCTATGCTAGTAAGGGATCCATACTACGTGAGGAAATGTAGTACCTCACTTACTATCTGGTGTCATTAAAAAAAGCAGAGTGCCACATGCTTGGTTTTCTATAATTTAACTTGGGTGGAAAGCAGGGGGTCACCTTGAGCTAAAATGCACTATTTTCAGCTCTAACAGAACGTACGCTGAAAAGTGCCGCCGGTACCTTGCCCTTCAGGGGAAAAAGGTACTTAAAAAACAAACAAAAAACACATTTGTGGTCTAGGCACGGACTGCTGCTTAAGGTTTCTTAAAGAGGTAATGTATGGACGAAGAAATGTAGGTGAAAATCTGCAGTCTGTCGCCATTTGGGCAAAAAAAGTTTCCTGTATTTATTACATTAACAGGATTGAAACATAACTTGAGATCCCAGCACCACAAGTAAAGACAGTTGCACTACAAAGTTCACATTGTTATAACAGTAAGGATATCAGAAGCAGGCACTCCAAAATATCTTGAAAAAAGGGGTCCATAGTTCGGATCTGAAATTGATAGCTTAAATTTTTTTTTTTTTTAAAGGGGGGCAGTCCCTACTGAGAGCCAATTCCAGTGACCTGTTTAAGAGGTCACCTCTGGGTGATTAATACCATCATATACCCAAATCCCACAGCAATTTATTTACTTTTTCAAGTTAGACGTGAGAGGTTTAACTTCCTCTGGTTGCTCCCTTGTGTTTACCAAGTGCTTGTACAGTCAGCCCCCATCTCACATCTTTACAGGGTCTCTGATAAGATCAGGGTGGAATACGGGTAAAGATAACCCTTTAAAGAAATACAACTTGTAACCAATGTTACACAAAAATAAAAGCAGCCAAACCATTGCCATCATCACTATCGGATTTATTTAGGGAAGCCAATAACCGTAAGATTTTAGGATTGCATTCAAAAAAAATTTTTTTTCATACTTCATATATAAATCTTTCATATTTAAACTGGAGTGTCTGCTTCTGGGACTTCTACAGATGCACAGGAAGGTGGGTTAATGCGCTAACTAGGGATTGGCCAAGAACTAACCACCAAGACATTCTGAAACTGTTACATTCATTATACAAAATGAAAGCTTAATCTTCGTTTTAGCTTAGTGCAGGTGATCAACTGAAAGCGATGTACATTATAAACCTACACAAAGGGGCAATCTGATACAGTTGTGTGTTTGTCAAAGATCTATTCCTGCCCTTGAGAACTAAAGAGAAAATAAGGGTATCTGACTCAGAAACAGCCTCGAAGTTTCTACACGTGCTATGCTTCAGAAGGCATGCTCATCATAGTTCAGGGAGATTAATGTTACATACTAAGGTAGTATGTAAGCAATAAGATTACCTGTTCACTTTGTAGACTTCCAGCTAACCATTGGTTGGATTGTTGCAAACTTCAGCCCTAAAGAAAGAAGAGTATAAGGGATCAGACAATCGCAGTTAATCCCGTCACAGAGCCCAACAATGCTAAATTATTTCCTCTTCTGGAGAAAATGTAAAAATAATGAAGCTGCAGTGCTGAAAAGATATCGTTCAAAGGCTCATCTTTATTAAAAAGTACCAATTCACCTTCCCCCCACAAAGTTTGAGAGAAACTCGTTAGTAGGGTCAGAGCATGTCCTGCTCTAAGAAAATCACATTTAACACCAGAGAAAAACGTTGGTTTTGTTCTTTTATCCCTAATCTGCGAGACTACCATTGGTTGCACTGTGGAGAGAACTTCAGTTGAGCCTCCCAGACATACATCTCCTATATGGGGCATTTAGTTTTGTTTTTAAAAAGGCAAAATTACGTTTATGACTTCTGGTTTAGAGCAGTAGACATGAGGCAGAACCCAAATCATTGATTAGGTCTTGTAAGCGCAGCATCCCCTCCATGTTTTTATGCTACGCCCCTGTAAGCCGGTAATATATTCTTTTGCAATTTCTTTTTATGTCATGTGTGCATACCCCTAGGTATGGCTCGCATCTGTCAATTAGTAAACCAGCTGAAGAATTACTCCATTGTTTGTGTTTCAACTTATTCCTAAACATTTTCTTTATCAACCTCACTTAATTTCCGGTGTTTTATATTAAAAAGGAGTTCCTTATGCTTGGCTATGATACATTATCTTGGGTGGAAAGCAGGGGGCGCCCCAGAGCTAAAATGCACCATTTTCAGTTCTAACAGATAACCTACGTTGAAAGGTGCCGCCGGTACCTTGCCCTTCAGGGGAAACAAAAAAGCACTATAATTTCATGCTTCATGCAGACTACGATATCGCCAGTTGCGGCTTCCAAAGGTCCCTCGTGATGCAGGGCATTTGAATACTCAAGTACTCGCGTCACCTTCCTGGTAAGTATCTCAAGATCCAGGGAGTCCCCAGAGCACAACAGTTAAAATAAATAAACATTTGGGGTCTAGGCACGGACTGCTGCATTTCCAAGGTTTCTTAAACAGGTAATGGATGGACGAAGAATTGTAAAACTACACAAAGGGGCAATCTGATACAATTGTGTCTGTTTTGCAAAGATCTATTCCTGCCCTTGAGAACTAAAGTGAAAATAAGGATACCTGACTCAGAAACAGCCTCGAAGTTTCTACACGTGCTATGCTTCAGAAGGCATGCTCATCATAGTTCAGGGAGATTAATGTTACATACTAAGATATTATGTAAGCAGTAAGATTACCTGTTCACTTTGTAGAAATTCAGCTAACCGTTAGGAGGCTGGATTGTTGCAAACTTCAGCCCTAAAGAAAGAAGAGTGTAAGATCAGGAAATCAAAGTTAATCCTGTCAGACCCCAACAATGCTAAATTATTTCCTGTTCTGGAGAAAATGTAAAAAATAATAATAATGAAGCTGCAGTGCTGAAAGATATCGTTCTATGCCTGTAATCAAAGGCTCATCTTTATTAAAAAGTACCAATTCACCTTCCCCCCACAAAGCTAGTGAGGTTAACGCTTTAGTAGGGCCCGAGAATGTCCTATTCTAAGAAAATCCCTGTGACCTGTTTAAGAGGTCACATCTGGGTGATTGATGCCATTATATTTCCAAATCCCACACCAATTATTAATTTACTTTTTAAAGTTACTTGGGAGAGGGTTAACTTCCGCTGGCTGCTCCCTTGTGTTAAGTACTTGTACAGTCAGAGTCCCCCACTCACATCTTTACAGTCTCTGATGAGTAATTAGGCATCATTGGTTTTACTGAATACATAATACCATTATGATTATACATTTTAACAGATCTTGGTACAGTAGTGTTCTTGAGGCAAAAGTATGGTAAACGAACAATTTGCACTATGGTGACATCGCCATAAAATAATTCCATGCAACATCAGACATCATATTTAAATAGCGAATGTCTCCACACGTAGAAATCTGGATTCCCCTGTTTTATGCTCAGTTAAGTAATGCTCAATCCCAGCACCACAGTAGCTAGGTAATGCTCAGTCCATGTCCTCAGCCACAGAAATACTAATCACAGCGGATCATGATGTGAACAGCAGTAAAAGGCTTTCATCATTGGACAAGTGGTTGGCAATGTCGCTGGCACAAGAGTTTGCATCTTTACCTTTGCTCACAGCCAAAATCCTGAACCTTTCAAATACATATAAAAACGGGACAGAATATGTATGTCTTCCTATAAATCACCATCCCAGCAACAAGCTTAATTTGTGGTTACAATACATACAAAAAGTGATGGAGGCATGCACAATGCCACTATCAAAAAGCAAAGACGCCCCGAACCAGCTAACTGCACACGGTATTCAAATCTTTACTGTGGAGCAAGTATACAGCCAAGTAGAGGAAATGTAACAAGCTTTCAAACCTCTCCAGGTTCCCTCTCCTTCCTTTGTAACTACATGGAAGAACGGACACTGCTACCCACCCTTCTTTGCTGCTATGAAGATTGGAATGGTGCATTTTAGGCAGGAACTCTTCAACAAGACAATCCGGGAGAGGCCCTAGTACATCTCTCGCCACAACAGCTCAGGTTACGTTGAAGGATTTAATGCCTTGTTTTCCTTCCAGAATCTGAGATGTAAAGCACAAGAAATAGTATTAATAAAATGCCAACGCGCACTTACGAGTTCAGCTAAGCAAATATGATCTATGTATTAGGCCGAGTCTCCGCTGGTGCTGACCGCGCTTAGCTCTTCATATCTTCATCCCCCTGTCCACGTGGCATGCACATGCACAGGCACGCACGCTCTCCCAAGCTTGGTGCTTGAGGAGACAAGGGAAAGTCTTTCAAGCACAGAGATGGGTCTTTACAGGGTCTCTGATAAGATCAGGGTGGAATACGGGTAAAGAACACTAAAGAAATACAACTTGTAACCAATGTTACCCAAAAATAAAAGCAGCCAAACCTTTGCTATCATCACTATCAGATTTATTTAGGGAAGCCAGTAACAGCAAGATTTTAGGATTGCACTTTAAAATGTTTTATTCATACTGCATATATGAATAAATAAATTCATATTTAAACTGGAGTGTCTGCTTCTGAGACTTCTACAGATGCACAGGAAGGTGGGTTAATGCTCCAATTAGGGATTGACCGAGAACCAACGACCAATAGAGATTCTGAAACTGGTACATTCATTATACAAAATTAAAGTTTAATCTTCGTTTTAGCTTAGTGCAGGTGATCAACTGAAAGCGAATGAACATTATAAACCCACAGAAAAGGGGCAATCTGATACAGTTGTGTGTTTTGCAAAGATCTATTCCTGCCCTTGAGAACTAAAGTGAAAATAAGGATATCTGACTCAGAAACAGCCTCGAAGTTTCTACACGTGCTATGCTTCAGAAGGCATGCTCATCATAGTTCAGGGAGATTAATGTTACATACTAAGGTAGTATGTAAGCAATAAGATTACCTGTTCACTTTGTAGACTTCCAGCCAACCGTTAGGGCTGAAGTTTGCAACAATCCAACCTCCTACAGAAAGAAGAGTATAAGGGATCAGAAAATCGCAGTTAATCCAGTCACAGAGCCCAATAATGCTAAATTATTTCCTTTTCTGGAGAAAATGTAATAATAATGAAGCTGCAGTGCTGAAAAGATATCGTTCAAAGGCTCATCTTTATGTAAAGTACCAATTCACCTTCCCCCCACAAAGTGTGTGAGATTAACTCGTTAGTAGGGCCAGAGCAAGTCCTGCTCTAAAAAAATAATGTTTAACACCAGAGAAAAACATTGGTTTTGTTCTTTTATCCCTAATCTGCGAGGCTACCATTGGTTGCACTGTGGAGAGAACTTCAGTTGAGCCTCCCGGACATACATCTTCTATATGGAGCATTTCATTTTTAAAAAGGCAAAATTACGTTTATGACTGCTGGTTTAGAGTAGTAGACATGAGGCAGAACCCAAGTCCATGAATATGTCTTGTAAGCGCAGCGTCACCTCCATGTTTAAAAAACAAATCTCAAAAAGCACATGTGCCAAGTATTCCTCAAGCACCAAGGCTACTTTTTTATTTGCAGATTTCTCTCAAATGCATGGTTAAACTGTACTCCTACCTCCAGCAATCTGGATTCCCTCATTTTATTCTAAGTTAAGTAATGCTCTATTTTTGTGTATTACTCAATCCCAGCACCACAGTAGTCAGATCATGCTCAGCCCATGTCCTCAGCCACAGAAATACTAATCACAGCGGATCATGATGTGAACAGCAGTAAAAGGCTTTCATCATTGGACAAGTGGTTGGCAATGTCACAAGAGTTTACCTTTACCCTGCTCACAACCTTTTCAGATGTACATCCATGAGCTGTCCCCATGTGCATAAAAAACCGGACAGAATATGCATTTCTCAAACTATAACACTCCTAGCTTGTTCCAGCAATGGGCTTCATTTGTGGTTACGATATATACAATATGTGATGTTTGGAGATCTGCACAATGCCACTATCAAAAGCAGCGCCGTATTGTATTTAACAAGTCGCAGACCAGCAAACTGCTCATTGAATCCAAATCTTTACTGTGGAGCAATGTTGTGCATGTTCATGTGGCAAGGGTTCATTCACAAATGAAAACACAGACAGGTTTTTCCCAATGTCTCACCTGGCTGTACAGTGTATCCTTTGTACAAATGCATTGCAGTAACAGCTTGTGCCCAGAGGGGCTTAAGAGGCCTGGCAAAAACATTGGAAATGTGCATCTTGGGCAGGTCCTCTTCATCAAGACAATATGGGAGAGGCCCTGGCACAGCATTCTCTCCACAACCGCTCCGCTTTATATTGAAGGATGTAATGCCTTGGTAGTCCTTCCAGTCTGGGATGTAAAGCACAGCAAACAGTATTAATAAAATGCAAACAGACTATCTTACAATGGGTTCAGCCAAGCAATTATGAGCCATGTTTAACAATGACGTAGATTTTCGATCAACCCATGTTTGAAAATTACTGCTTCTCCAGTTTGCCTGGTGAGAAAGGGGGGGGGAGTATATTTCCACATCCTCATAATTTAAAGAAGTCCTAATCATGGTGTATCATGATGTGAACAGCAGTGAATGGTTTTAATCATTGGACGTGGGGGGGAAAAAAAAAAAAGACTTTATGTACTTTGGGGGGAATTGGAAGTCAACATTTCTGTAATTTTTTTTTTTGTGCTACTACATTTTTACAGTCAGCTACATTGATATAAATGATAGTCAGCCCTGTAAACACACTGATTTGTAGTCGGCATCATTGATTTAGTATCAAGAGTAACTTCAATGGAGTGTCAGAGAACATTAGAACTGTCATTTATGTGACAGAACTCCCCTAAATCTCTTGGGTGTATCTTACAAAATAGGACAAATACGCATTACAAAAAACAAAGAAAAGCAACTTGGACCATAGACCTTTGGCTCTCTGGATCTTTCATTTTGTCACTTCACAATCTTCTTAGAATAAGGACATTAGAGGTCGTTTATTTTAAAACCTAGAACATGAAATATTTTCAGACCTTTGATAATTGAAAACGAGGTAACTCAATGTATTACTTCCTGGTAAAATATTTTATAAATAAATAAATATTGTTTGCTACCGGATATAAAACCAGAAATGGGTCAAGTTAAAGGTCTCAGTCCTTTCTTTCCAAATTTTTAGTTATGACAGATCAGTAACGCTACATTCACATAGCACTTTTAAGGCACATATTCCAGCAATTTTCCCATTATGATCTCAATGCCATCAGATCATTGTAAGGTGCTGTACATGCTTTGTAACAAAGTATAGGAGGTGTGACTTCTATTCCCAACTGGAAGAAATGTGACTAACTTATACGTGAGGATATAAACTTGCAAGGCTGTTTTAAAATGTCACTACATAAAGACGAATCCAGTAATTAATGGGCACAATCTTATTTGCACAGATCTAAACAACCCTGGGTTTCTATATTATTTTTTCATTATTGACTGTAATAGCAACATTTGTCCCTTTGTATAGCACACACTGGAAATGACTGATCAGCAGGAAACAAAATTATACAGTACATGTATGGTGCCTATTGCCAGGTCTCTGTCGCCCTTAAGTGTTTCAAATATTATAATCTGTAATAAAGAGAAAACGTGGTACCTTCTCATTGCCACGAGGTATTCCACCCTTAAAGAAAAATACAATTAGACATTCATTTAACTATACCTCAAATGTGTAGGCCAGCTGCTTTTGCAAGATGTACTATGTGATGTTCTCAGGCGACTCCAAGATGTTACATTGGTAAAATAGACCAGGAATGTAACCAGTTTCAAGCACATTATAAAAAAAATCTGCATTAGTCAACCTTGAGAGATGCTCATTAAACATGCATGTAATAGGCACCGTGTATAGTTACCTGCATTGCATGCCATGCACTACAGCGCGCGCACAGCACTCCTGCTCCCTACACAGCACCAGGTCAAATGGCCGCACTCTCTCTCCCCACGCGGTTAAAGAGGAGGAGCAAACGTTCCGAGCGCGAGCCACGAGTCGCTTCCGTTCAGCTTAGTGGGTGGAGTTGCCAGCTACGTCACTCAACCGGAAGCGCTAGACGGCCATCGTTGATTCTGGCAAACTGCTGAGTATTTATAAGCAGAGGAAGTGCAGTGTATGACCATAGTGTGTTCTCCCCATTCACTTGTTGAAGTCATGCTGACTATTTGAAAGTGGGAAACAAAAGGTTTGGAGGCATCCTCACTTGCTTGATAGCATCAGCAGTCTCATAGACTTCAATGAACTCTCATTGCTATAAATGAGGACTTTTCTATTTAAATGCTTTTTTTTGTGGGGTCGAGAAACCTAAAATATCACTATCAATTCTTTGCGGTTCACATCTCTGAATGTTATTATTGATTTTTTTTTTTAATAAACATACTTCCCACTTGTCTTGAAGTTAATTCATTTTGTTGTGGCTCCCCATTCAGATTTTCAAGCTATGTTGACTAAGACCGAGCTCATTGTGCCTACCTCACGACGTGATGTGCGTGCGTTCGTGTTTGTGCGCCTCTGCTGGGCGATGTGTGCTCATCCCCAGCAGACTGAATTACTTGTAGCCGGGACCGAGACATGGTAGGGGTGTTCCTTGTGTTTACATTTCACTCATTGGCTGGCGAAATACACGCGACGCTGCTGCCGCACGAAATTACAACTTGAGTTGTCTCCCTCAAGTGCAGCAGCGGCAACACTGTACTTCGCCTCCAGGAGTCGTTTATAGTCTGAAAACTCTGATACAATAGCATTAAAGAGTGGCGAAGGTGCTCACGCACATCGCGTAGCAGGCACAGTGAGCGGGGCCTAAGAATTCCAGTTCAATGACATTATTATATTGTAATTAGTTTTGAATCCGGTATATGAAGACAAAATGCCAAGCATTCCTGTGAAGCCGTCAACCCTGCACGGCGAAACGCGTAGAGCGTGGCTTAGAGGCGGATCTGTGAGAGAGAGAGCTAGAGGCATCCCGCAGTGTTCCCCACGTACACGGCGGTGAAGTTTCACATTACCGGAAGTGACGCGAGGACCTAGACGGATGCGGAAGAAATTGACGGCGTGGGTGGCTAAACAACGGAGCGGTGAGATCGCGACTCACCTGATTATCATTGTATATCTCCATCCGGCTATTATTCCATCTCTGCTCTGTAAGCCTCCATTTGTGAGATTTTCTATGTTTTATAAATATTGTTTGTGACCTGCACCATGGTTTGTTTTCTCTCTGTCCGAGACTGCTGGGTTTTACTACCTGCACCATCCAGGAACATACTACTGACGGCTGGATTACTGCTCTTTATTTCTGCTCAATTGTGAGTAGACATTTTGGAGCCTCCCTTTTCATTTATTATCTCACTGTGTTTAGTTGTATTGCACTATGTAATTTTTTCTTTGTTATGGCCTCCACCATCGCTCCCCTGGGATTTGGAGAACTACGTACATCTAGACTTTTGGCACAGTCTATGCTATAGGGTTGAGTGAAGCTGGTTTGCCTGTTATTAACTTCTTCATTTTTTCACTTATCTGGTGGTGTGTGATTATTATATTATACACATAATACTACAAGGATTATTATATTTATCACAGTAGTATGTGTCACTTGTTTGTCTGCACTGAGCACTTATTGGGAGTGTTAGAGCGCCATCCAGTTTTTTTGTTATACAGAATGATATTGTCTGATTTGCAACGATTCTTTCATACATATTATATACAATATGATATTCGAATGGTTGTTAATTGGAATTTTTTGATAGATTCAGTCGCATTACCAGTTACCAAAAACGATTTAGAATTTTTACCAACAATTTAACTGGTACATTAATCCAGTGGTGCGCAAACTGGGGTGTGCGAGACTGCCTGCGGGGGCGCTGGGTTTACAGAGGCCCCGCGCGTTTCCCGAAGGCACTTAAAGTTAGTGCTGGGGGAGCTGCAGGGCCTCTGTAAACCTTTACTTACCTAGGCTCCGCACACGTCGCCATGGCAACGCAACGAGGTCATGTGATCTCACATTGCTATGGCAACGTGCCGTCATGATGCCGGAGCCGGGGTGAGGGGGGGCGCGGGGGTGAGGTGACCGCCGGCAGGGGGGCGCAGGGAAAAAAGTTTGCGCCCCCCCTGCATTAATCTACTAAAATTGCAACATGTTATTAAGATTGATTCCAGCATTCATTTATTTTATAATGAAACCTGAAACAGTGTAACAATGTATCTCTGCCACACGTTACACAACAAAGTTTGGATTTCAGTGTCCACATTTTTGTTCTTTACAAACACCTACATTTCCTTATCGTTAAATACATCTGCAGAATTCATGACTAATGAATTAGTCCAAAATACTTTTACAATTATTTCCTTGGCAAATCTCACTTTTTTCCTTAAAATACATGTCACTTTTTCTCACTCCCTAAATGTTTCCTCCCAATAACTTTTTTTTGGTTTGTTTGTTGTTCTTCTTAACAGACAGAAATAATTAGGCTTAATTTCTGTGGTTTCAAAGGGGGATTTCTTCTGTCTATTGGAAACGCTATCCTAGTTTCAAAATGGTAGCCAGTTAAAGCTGCAGTGGTGTCTGCAAACTGTTAGCAGAGGGTCCTGCCACTAAGCATGGGGCTTCATTTGGGGGGGGGGGGGGTTTTCACACTTTGCTGCTGGATAAAAGGTGTCCATATTAGTATGCAGCCGCAGTGCCTGCGAGGCTGGCGGCGCGTGCAGCCGAATTCCCCGGTCTGCAGAGAGCTGCAGGGGGAAAGACAGGGGGGGCGTGACGGGGCCGTGACGTCACCCAGCAAGTTCGCCCTCATTGGTTGAACCGCTGGGGGGTGTGACCTAGCACTCCGTCGCTAGTTCCGCTCACAATTTTCTTGCATGCTGGAAAAACTCACCGCGCAGCGCGGCTGCCCCCCCCCTCGCAGCGGACCCGGCCCCTTTGAGGGGCGCCTCTTGTACCTGCAGCATCCGCCACAGCAGGCGCTGCAGTAGCCAGCGGAGACCTGGCCTAACAGGCGTGAGCAGCACCCCTGCCTGCTGCTCACGCCACATCTTTTATCCAGCAGCAAATTGGGAAGACCCTCCCCACCCCCAAATGAAGCGCTTAGTGTAAACAGTATAGATTGTTATGGAATGGAGAAAAGACCCAGATAACATGTGGTTCCCGTTGGAACTTCTCCAGTGTGTGTGTCCTTTTTTGGTTTAACTGCTCCATTAGGATCCACAATGCACCAGCATTGAAATTATTAATCTTCATTATACAATACACCATATTAAAAGTCTGATAAATGAGTTGAACCCTTCAATAGTAGAGGCAAATAAATAATTTCAATCAAATATTGTTACATAGTTACATAGTAGATGAGGTTGAAAAAAGACGTACGTCCATCAAGTTCAACCTATGCTAAATTTAGACAACAGATACTTTATCCTATATACAGGCAGTCCTCGGTTATCCGACACAATGCGTTACTCAAAATGGCGTTGTAAAGCGAAACGTTGTAAAGCGAAACACGTTTTCCCATAGGAACACTGTTTAAATGAAAGGTTCCGTTCCTGAAGGCATTTTTAACACTAAAATACACCAAATATTTTATGCAGGCAATAAGTTATGCAGCACACACATAAATTATATAGTGTATATACTGTATTATATATATAATATAACATAATAAATAATATATTATATAGTATAATATAATATTATATAGTATAGTATTATATATATATGCTCTTACGACGCTTTGCAACGTTGTTTATGTGAATGTGTATATATATATTGTGACATAGTCCAAAGATGTTAGGCAGCTTTCTGCCCCATTTTAGAGCAGAAAGTGCAGGAATAGCTAAAATGATCCGTTCCACAGCTTCCCATTAACTCAGGCAGCTGGATGGAAAATCCAGACCACAGATTACCATGGCTCTAGTTCTCCCTCACCTGCTCTTCTAATCACATGCACAGGTATTTAGAGCAGAGAGGTTTTGCATTTCTCTCTCTCTCTCCTTGGAGCCTGGGGGCTGGGGGTGTCGCTACTCTCCTGCATCCAGTGTCGAGGTTGACGGCCTCTCCACGTATCACAGTACCAGAGGATTTGCCTGGACACCCCAAACAGATAAGACAAACAAATGGTTACTGCTGTTGCTAAAAGACTGTGCTGTATCTTGTGACCCTAAATGAGAGAGCATTGTTTTAAGCTGGGGAACCAGTTTAGTTGGCCAGCAGCTGTTAGAGAGACTGATTTTGATGTGTAGTTAGATCCCTGAAAGGGATAGGATTTTGTTTATATAGTTTGGTTTCTTTTTACTTGAAATAACAGTGTGGGAAATACTGTAACAATGAAATGAGTGAACTGCTGAATGAAAGTATCTGAGTACCTCTAACCTACACATGTTAAAGCTGCAGTACCTTACTTGGATGAAAATAAAGCAGGCAGAAGCCTGAGTTAAGCAGCTTAATACTTTGCATGATCCTGTTTTTGTATTAAATAACCCTAGAAGACTGTGTCGGGAAGAACCCAGACAGACGTCAGCACTACAAAAGAGGGGCGTTTGTCACAATATATACACACATACACAATGTTGCAAAGCGTCGTAAGAGCGTTGGATAAGCCATTTTGGCGTTCTAAAAATTAATATAGGTATGCATTGCATAGCGTTGGATAAGCCATTCGTTGTAAAGCGAAGCGTTGTAAAACGAGGACTGCCTGTATATACTTACTTATTGATCCAGAGGAAGGCAAACAAAAAACCCCATTAAGGGGAAAAATTAATTCCTTCCTGACTCCAAGAATTGGCAGTCGGATTAATCCCTGGATCAACATCCTTCCCATGTATACTTATTTAGTATATCCCTGTATACCTTTCCCATCTAAAAATATGTCCAACCTTTTTTTGAACAAATCTATTGTATCTGCCATCACAGTCTCCATGGGTAATGAATTCCACATTTTAACTGCCCTTACTGCAAAGAACCCTTTCCTTTGTTGCTGGTGAAATTTCCTTTCCTCCAACCTTAAGGGATGGCCCCGAGTCCTTTGTACTGCCCGTGGGATGAATAGTTCTTTTGAAAGCTCCTTGTTTTGTCCCTGAATATATTTGTATATAGTTATCATATCCCCTCTTAGACGCCTCTTTTCTAATGTAAATAAATCTAATTTAGCTAGCCTCTCCTCATAAGTTAGAATGTCCATCCCCTTTATTAATTTGGTGGCTCTTCTCTGCACTCTCTCTAGTTCCATAATGTCTTTTCTTAGGATTGGTGCCCAAAATTGTACTCCATATTCAAGGTGTGGTCTTACTAATTCTTTGTAAAGGGGCATAATTATGTTTACTTCCCTTCCATCCATGTTGGTTTTTATTTTTCACTATAAAAGGGAGGTACGGTGAGAGAGAGCCTGTTGCTAAAAATGTTGAATCCCACCACAGAATAGAGTTAGTGGTAGCAAGAGTTGATTTATGGCTAGCTCACACCTCTTTGAGGCTAGTGGATGAGTTGTCACACTAGAAACTGCTTGTGGCGGCAAAGTACAGCATTGACGCTGCAACATTTTGCCACCACAACCCAAATTGACATTTCAGCCTGCAGTCGCGTCACATGAGCTGGTTCAGCCAATAAAGGCGAACGTTTGCCACGCCCCCAATCGCCGCGACCCAACTCCTGCAGCTAGCTCACAGATCGCTGGGCAGCTCCGCCGCGCGGACATAGCAGGCAGTATGAGCTGGCCTAAGGGTTATTATCTGGATAAATATCCAGCATTGTGCAGCTAGTGGAGAAGAGAGGGATTACACCAGGATAAAGAAGGGGAGAAGCTTTAACATCCTGATATTAACATCAAATACAAGGATTCCACTGAGGAACAGAATAATATGTAACCATCTTTGAGGATATCCTAATTTATTTGAACATCACCGCCTATTTTTGTATGTGAGTATCTTCCAAATAAGCGTTTCTTATTATGTGCTAAGACCAGAATGCTGAGTACTGTTATGCTGGGGTAATCGATCGAAAGAGACTGAAGTACATTGACAATACTACACGTTTTCTTCTTTAAAAGAAGCTATTTATCTACTAAGGCTTGGAGACCACTAAAGTGCAGTATTGACATTCGCCACCATGATATTTTAATCATACTGGCAAACCCTTACTACTGTACATACGTGGGGATTACAAAAAAAAAAAAAGAAGAACGGGCACCGCTGGTGTAGAAATGAGACTGGCAGTAGGTATAAGATTACATTTCTTTATTTAGGCATAATAGCCAAAATTTAAAAGTAGCACAAAAAATACAAAGAGGATTTATACAGACGGTCCTGGCGACTGCAGCACACTCCTAGCACACAGGAATCAGCGGTACAGCTCGTGTGGGAATTCGGTACCTGTGATCCTTATGCCACGCTTGATTAGGTGAGCACGTCTCTGTATATACCGTTGAACAGCACAGAGCCTCTCTAGTGTTATTTTGTTCTTAGCGGAGAGGCGTGACAATATCCATATGGCTCCAGGCGGAGACACTTCACAGACATAAATCTATGCCTAAGGGCTGGGACCCGCTGCGCCCGGCGGCGCGGGCGGCCGCGTGAGCGTTCCCCACCAGCAGGGGAATCCTTCCTAGCCGGTCCCAGTCCCCCCTCGCTGCATGGCTCACTACGCACCGTGGCACAAGAAAATTGTGATCCCGAGCGGTGACGCGTCACGTGGTGCGCTGATGAGCCAATCAGCGGCGGGAGCGGGAGCTGTCAGACAGCTTCCTACACAAGGTAGGGGTGTGTGTGTGTGTCTCAGTGTCAGCGTCTCAGTGTCAGCGTGTGTGAGGAGGGCATTTGTGGGGGAAGGGGGAGGGAGCTGCTTACCTTCCAGCAGCCCGCAGCAGCTCCCTCCTGTCCTGCAGACTGAGCCCGTAGAGGGAGGGGAGGGAGTAGCGGGTCCCTCCGCTCAAACCACGCCCCCCCGTCCCACTCCCGCCCCCATCCCACCCCAGCTCTTGCTCCCTACAGACCGCATATCGCGGTCTGTGTCTGTCAGCGCCCCGCCTGTCTGCAGTGCGGGCGCGCTGACTGAGGGAGCGGGGCCTTAGCCTTAGGCCTCGGCCATGTTTAGCGCTTGTTTGCTGAAGCGTGCTGACGCGCGCTCCCGCTCAGCACTGAGCCCCTGCAGCCGCAATTAGAGCGGCTTTAGTAGGGGCTCATCTGTGCTTCCGCAAGCGCGCGGAAGCGCAGGTCTTAGGGGAATTTAAAATTCCCCCGCTTGCCGGCGCGACAAGCCGGTCACGTGAGCGGTTCGCCCAATGAGGGCGAACCAGCTCCGTGACGTCACTGGCCGGCCCCTGGCCAGTGACGTGCCCGCCCCCTGATGGCCCGCTGAAGGCGCGTGCGGTAAGCAACCGCAAGGCCAGGGAAAGCACCCGCTTTCCCTGCGCCTCAGCGCGCCTCAGCACGCCAGCAGGGAGCCTGGCCGAGGCCTTACTTTTCAATGCTGGCTGCACTCTACCCTGCATACAAGTGACCTGGATAATCTATGTATCAACTATTCATACCTGCACCACATGGCTATAGGTCCTTATAGACTTTACATTCCTGTCCCTGCCATTTTCAGTATACCATCACTATAGCCACGCAATCTGTATATTATTCGAGCACACACATGGGAGCCATCTCCCGTTCTCCTTACATACTTGGGGAGAATTCCTCATACTTAGCTGAAAATGTATATATTTTTTTAGTTTCTCCCTGAAATTAATATCCTAAATTCAATTGAAAAGCTGTGTAATACGGCAGTTATAAGTTTATAGGAGTCCATGTTAAAATGGATAGGAAGCAAAAGGTGACTGTATGCTCACCAGAATCCCTGGCTGCAGTGGAAACACTGTGTGCTAAGAGATAATGGGGAAAAGCAGGGTTGCAGACCTGTCTGAGACATGAATGTGCTCACAAGTGATATTTTTATTTGCTAAATCCAATGCAAATCAATGGAAGATGAAGAGATATTCTTTATTTTCCTAGCAAACCTCCCTGAATAGAGAGATTTCCCATATTGGTCTGTATGATTTTGATCCTTGTTCTCAAATCACTGTGTATGGAGTGCATACTTTCCATAGGAAAAGGAGGGGTTGATAACCATGACTGTAATTAAATCAGGCAGAACACAAACTCTTCAGACTTTATATGACCAATTAACTTCAGCTCATCAATGTGATAATGATCCAACTCTGTGTTTCTTCTGTTCTTACTCTGTCAAATTTTTCAATGGGACCAGATGAGACAAAATGTTTGAGTAGAGGACCAGGAAAGTTATTGCAGTTTAATATGTGGATCTAATAAGTCTTAAAAACTATATTAATTTAATAAATGAATAAAAGTGCGAACGTTAAAAAGAGGATTAACATTTGCACAGTTTTCTTTATTTTAACTAAATGTGATTTTTTACACTGAAACTCACTTTTTAACTGTATAAACAACGGTCTTGTAATAACATACGCTCCAACTATACAACACATTATTTGGGGTCCTTCGAGACCAGCTGTACTTATGAAACAGAAAGTTTTTTGTATGTGTTAAACTGCATAGGTTAGGGGACTTCCTTAAGATTTTTTTGGCAGTACCTCCATCCTCAGGGTGACCAGGCATCCCGGTTTTGTCAGGACAGTCCGAGTTTTTAGGCCTCTCTATCGGCTTTCTATTGGTGCCGGCCACGCAAGTGCGATCGGTAAACTCTGATTGCGCATGCACACGAGCGGCCGGTAAGTGCCGGTCACGCATGCGCAAAAGTGACTGGCAAGTGCTCATCGCACATGCTCAACATTCAGTCCAGTTTTGTAACGATGCGCGTCTCAAGCAGGAAACGGACCCGCAGGGCTGAGGTAGGAAGGTGAAAGAACCAACCTGAGCCGAGGGACAGAGTCCTGATAGAGTAGTGAGTCGAAGGCCAGGGCTGGCAGCAGAGTTGCGTGGTCGGTGTGGATGCAGAGGTCAAGGCAAGCTGTAATCAAAGGTTAGTCGAGGTACATGAGCCGGGTCTGGTGACGTGAAGACAATAGGAAAGCGTGTTGGATGTATTCAGCATGAACTGAAACTTTGCTCTGCAACTTCCTGCTAATGGCTGTCCTTTTAAAAGGAAGTTGCCAGGAGCAAAAATGGACGATCCAGCCACAGAGGGCGAACAAGAGCAAAATCCTGAACTGGAATATGAAAAGGATTTTGCCAAACCTCATAGGTTTTTGCCTGGACAAATATGGTCACCCTATCCATCCACCACAAGAACAGGAACTACAGTGGTACCTTTTTTTATGTGCAAAATGTTGGAGGATCTGTAATTAGCTGGAGCACATACAGTAGTGATGAACGCTTCGGGGTTGCGAACCAATGACATGACCACTTGCAAAGTTGCCAACCTTCTGTGACAGTGCTCGTCTCAAATCAGGAAGCGGACCCGCAGGGCTGAGGTAGGAATGCAGAATAACCGACCAGAGGCTGGGGACTGAGTCCTGTAAGAGTATCTGTAGTCGGTAAGCAGGCAGGAGGTCAGGTGACAGGCAAAAGGTCGGGGCAGGAGGCAAAGGTGCAGAGTCCAGCCGACAAGCAAAAAGGTCAGGGCAGGCGGAAGGTAGCGAGTGAAGCTCAACCGGAGCTGCAGCAAACAGAACTTTGCTCTGCGACTCCCACTGGGAACTGCAGCCTTAAGCAAGCAGTCTGCCAGAAAGCAAAAAGGAGAAAGGGCAGGCAAGCTGGAAAACCCAAACTGCAGCAAACCTCGGCATGGATCGGGCAGAATCCTTACACCTTCGAGCATCACAATCGGTGGTGACATTTTTACGGAAAACTTTTATCATTGAAATGCGTGAAGCTCACTGAAAATCAGCAAGAGTTGACATTTCTGCAGTGATAAAAGGAAGTGGATAGCGTCCATATTTTTCCCAATCTGTGCATAGCAAATATTATACAACTAGCTGAGAGACCCGGCGTTGCCCGGGATGTGAACCGTGCTCACACTGACACACACTGCTCATTGTTCACACTGCACACTGCACACGCACACTGCACACTGCACACACACTGCTCATTGGTCGCACTGACGCACACTGCGCACACACAGCTCACAGTGACACACACTGCACACTGCACACACACTGCTCACTGCTCACACTGCACACACACACATACACAGCTCATTGCTCACACTGACACACTGCACACTGCACACACTGCTCACACTGCACACACTGACACACACTGCATACTGCACACACACTGCTCAATGGTCACACTGCACACTGCACACACACTGCTCAGACTGACACACACTGCATACTGCACACACACTGCTCATTGGTCACACTGCACACACTGACACACTGCTCATTGCTCACACTGCACACAGTGCACACACACTGCTCATTGCTCACACTGCACACACACTGCTCACACTGACACACACTGCACACAGTGGTCATTGCTCACACTGCACACACTGACACACTGCTCATTGCTCACACTGCACAGTGCACCACACACACACACACACACACAGTTACAGACAATCACAAACAGTTACACACACTCACACACAGTCACACACACTTACACACACTTTCACAGTTTCAAACAGTTTCACACAGTCATAGACACTTACACAGACTTACACACACTCACACACTCTCACACTGTGAAACACTTACACACACTGTCACACACAGTTACACACAGTCACACACAGTCACAGACACTTACACACAGTTTCACACAGTCACAGACACTTACACACACTTAAACACAGTCACAGACACTCACACACAGTCTCACACAATTACACACACCAGCACCAACACCCGCTCCCCCCCCCCTCCTCCTGCGCAGGCAGCGGGGACAACGGTGGGGAGAAGGTGAAGCGGGGACCGGAGGGGCATCCCCCCTCCCATCTCACGTCCCGCGGCCTGTCACGCGGTGACAGGGGGGAGCCGGGACCGGAGGGGCATCCCCCCTCCCATCTCACGTCCCGCGGCCTGTCACGCGGTGACAGGGGGGAGCCGGGAGCGGAGGTGCAAGAGCAGCACGTAGCATGTGGTGGGGGGGGGGGAGCTCACCCGTCCTGCCGCTGCCTCACTCATCCTGCCGCTGCCTCACTCATCCTGCCGCTGCCTCACTCATCCTGCCGCTGCCTCACTCATCCTGCCGCTGCCTCACTCATCCGGCCGCTCCCACGTGGATGTGAGGCGGGAGGCCGCGTGTTGTGGCCGCTCCCCCGCGTGTGTCCCGGGCGCTTGCTCCGCTCCCCCGCTGACTGTAGCGGCGCCGGGGTGTGAGCTTGGGGGGGTGGGGGGGGTGTGAGCTTGGGGGGGGGGTGAGGTGTGTGTGAGCTTGGGGGGGTGGGAATGTGAGTGTGTGTGTGTACACGGGACTCCGGGTAAGTTCGGGCACAGGGAGGGTGGGGGGGGGGGGGGGTGTGTGGAAGTTGAGATGCGGTCCAGCTGACGGGGGAGAGTGAGGGGCACCGGGAGGGGATTGTGTGTCCCTGTCCATGTCCGTGTGTGTGTGTGTCCCTGTGTGTGTGTGTGTGTGTGTCCGTGTGTCCTTTGGCCCGTCACTCCGCCTCAGGCCAATGAGAGGTGTGCGGGGGCGGGCCAAGGGACCAATGAGATTTCCCCTAGGGACACCGGACATCCAGGCATACAGTGCTTTCAATTATATAGTATAAAGATGTGTACCTAGCTGGGTGGGCTTGCAAATTATGAACCCTTCAACATTTGGCATGTAAAAATAGGTACCACAGTCTGCAGTTCCTCTAATCATGCGGGATAGAGGCTCTAGTTCCTATGGAAATAAATCCCCTAAATTACGCAGTGTACCTGCTAAATAAGCACAGAGGGAGGGTATGAAATTAGTGATCTATATACTACAAATAAAGAATCAGGGAACACACTTAATTTATTTTTTGTTAAAAAATAAATGCAATTACTATTACTGATAAAAATAATAATAAAAATGACAGTAGGAACAAATAGAAGTTGTAACAAAAAAAAAGTGGCCTTCCAAAAGTTTTCAATAAAGTTAATTGAAAAAAAAAAAAAAAAGGAAACTTTGTCCGGGGTGCAGACGTCGTGCCGTGACGTCTAGTGTTCTGCGTTCCTGCGTGAGTTCTCCGACTCCGCCCCCCCCCCCCCCCCCTCTTTCCTCTCCCCAACACCGCCCGGCGCTGTGGGCGGGGCTCGAGGTGCCACGTTGAGTCTGGACGTGGAAGGGAGGAGGGGCGAGGCCGCCGAACGTACCCTAGGAACCTTATAGCAGAAGCAGCAGCCTGTGGGGGGGAAAGGCCGGGTGCGAGCCGTATACCTCTCCAGCGCAAGACCGGGCGCGAGCCGTAGAACCCTCCGCACGAGCCACAGAACGCGAGCCGGGAGCAGACACACACACTGCAAAGCGGGGGGCGCGCGTGCAGCCTTTTTATAGACTTCCTTATATTTTTTTAGGCTTCATTAATTTATTGCTGCGACAGTCACCCTACACAGCTGTCTCCTCCCGTGCGTTGCTGCTCCGTTTTTATTTCCACAGTATTATTTTGTAATTTTAAAAGGACACCCCCCCATCTCCTTTCTTTTAGTACAACCTGCTGTATAAAGTGCAAGGTGAGTCTGTGCCCCTGTTCTCTATGTGTCACCTGTCTGTGTTTGTTTCTTTGGGAAGGATTAGGCAGCTGGGGCCTGTGCATTGTATAGACTGACACCTCATGATCCCTGATTAGATACCACTGTCATCTCTCAGGATTTTATGACTAATGAGTGAGGTTTGGGGGTTCGATACCAAAAAAGTGCATTTTAATGGAGATATTCATCCTTCAGGTTGTTAGGCTGCATAGAAGTGATGCTGGGAATGAGTAACACTCACTGACCACCTGAGAAAGTAAAGTAGGAAGGGATACCTTGAATGGCTAACTTGTGGTTAAAAAGAGTGCAAGCTTTTGGGACCGCAAGGGTCCCATCTTCAGGCAGATATTTTACAAATTAAGCTGAAGTTGCTTGTCATATTAATACAGGGATTGCATTCTAGTAATTCTGAATATACAGTTGTTGGTGTGACACAAATTAACATTGATATACAGACGTTCTCAGATGTAATCCCTGTATAAATGACATGCTATTTAAACTTCATTTAAAAAAGAGAAGCCTGACGAAGGGGCCCTTGCAGTCCTGAAAGCTTGCACTTTATTTAACCACAAGTTAGCCATTCAAGATATCACTTCTGCCCTACGTTTGTCTATTCTTCATGCTAACGCAGCACCAGCCTCTCTGTGACTTCCAATGAGTGCTACTTGTTCCTTAGGTGTGAGATTTAACAGGCCTGCACGGCACCCTACATTTGGCAATTTAACTTGGTTATCCACTTTCCAACAACCTGTTATACCAGTACCAGTTGGCTATACCTGTGCCAGCTGGAACTCATTGTAGATCCCTTGTCACAGGTTTCAGATCCCCCAAACAAAATAATCACTGTAGTGCAAGCATGTTAAAGGTGTGATTGAAGCTTTACATGTCAGAAGGGATAATCCAGAAACTGATTATGCAGAAGTGGCAATTAGAACTGCTAGGCCTGAGCATAACAAGCAGACCAAATCTAGCCTGGGATCAGCCTTCGATGGGTCTGTTGGCCAACTTCTTTCTATTGTTATTTAAATTCCACTTGCTTGAGCTCAATGCTCATCTCAGTGCTGATCTTTATCTTCCTAGGGATTACTTTGTCCTAAAATATAGTCTTCAATTTGCAAAAGAATAAGTGTAAAAGTATGGATTATAAGGCATTGATTTAGTCTTAGTGTACAATGATGGTTTTGAAACTGCAGCACAGCTAAATTTAAGACCTTCAAATGGTTGCAATTGGACATCTAAAGTTAAGTGCATCCCCCAACTTGGACACGTTTGTAAATTAACGCATAATGTGTATAGTGTTGTGATGGCAATGCTATTCCAAAGTCATATTTGCACGGATTTACAATACAGACTCATTCCACCTCTTGGATGTAAAGCAAGCTGAGGTAAAAGTGCAACTGCAGTTCTTGTTCAGTACTTAGTGCAACCTGCACTATAAATGTTGTATTTTTTTTTCCAACAATTGTACCGCGTTAACTAAAATAATACAAATGACAATTTGCCTATAGTTTTCATTGCCCCTAAGGCCACGTCCATTCGCGCCCAAAACAAAAGGCCATTCCTCGATGAGGACGGCCATAGAGCGCATGACTGCGGGTGCGGTGGAGCGGCCGATTTTTCGCACGTCAAAATATTTTGATTTTGTCGGGTTACGTGAGTGGTTCAGCCAATAAAGGTGAACCGCTCACGTGACGTCACTGCCACGCCTCCCCTGTTGCGTCTCCTCCTCCAGATCCTGTGGCCTCGGATCGCCTATGCAGCAGGCACGCGCGCGAAGCCATGTGCTCTGTCACGCACCCTTTATATCCGAGGCCTAATTCAGTGTGCAGCGGATCCACTTTAAATGAATGGGACTAAATTCTACTGTAGCATGACACCCGATGAAGGACCCGGAGAGGTTCTAAAGCTTGTAACATGGCAACTACTCATTGGTCCAATAAAAGGTATCATGCCACCTACTCCCCCTGCCTCCTTTTGTTACTACTTGGAAGAAAGTACCCACCCTTCTTTGCCTAGCATTTAATAGCATTTAATAGCGGCTTCACGCCGTATTGAACGTGGCCTAAGATCCATCACAAGATTGAACAAATTCTAAAAACTATCCAAAGCATTTGGTTACTACGGAAACATACGTTTTTTTTACCCCTGCCCTTCACCCCCCTACCCCTGCCCTTCAACCCCCCCACCCCTGCCCTTCACCCCCCCCCCACGCCTGCCCTTCACCCCCCCCCCCCCCACGCCTGCCCTTTAACTGACGCACGCACACAAACCCTGACTGACGCACGCACAAATATTTGTCAGACCTGTTTATTTTTTAAATAAGGTGCCACGTGAACCCATTCAACTACTAATTCGCTGTAACCTTGGGAAGAAGCTGCTTGCAGGACCTTTTGGCAATTACAGGCATAGCCCGCATTAATGTACGCAATTGGACCGGAGCATGTATGTAAAGCGAACATGTACTTAAAGTGAAGCACTACCTTTCCCCCACTTATCGATGCATGTACTGTACTGCAATCGTCATGTATGTGCATAACCGATGTAAATAACACATTTGTAACAGGCTCTATAGTCTCCCCGCTTGCGCACAGCTTCAGTACAGGTAGGGAGCCGGTATTGCTGTTCAGGACGGGCTGAAAGGCGCATGCGTGAGCTGCTGTTTGACTATTGGGCGATATGTCCTTACTCGTGAGTGTACTTGTATTGTATGTCTTTATTTATATAGCGCCATAAATGTACATAGCGCTTCACAGTAGTAATACATCTTACTATATATTTCTGAAAGCGTCATATGTGTCCATGTCTGTATGTGTCTCCCTGTGTCCCTCCCTGTGTCCCTAGCGGCAATCCCATTGGACCTTGGGCCAGGCCAATGAGATTGCTCCCTTGGCCCGCCCGCCCCCGCACACCTCTCATTGGCCTGAGGCGGAGTGACGGGCCAAAGGAGAGATGGAGACACACACACACACACACCCCCTCTGTGTCCCCCCCCCCCGCCCCCCATCACGTGCGCGCCCTGCACCGGCTCCCGGACGGAGGGGAAGCGCGGCCCTCCTGCCCCTGCCGCCAACTTCAGGCTCCTCCCCCCTCGCTCTCAACCGGCTCCCGGAAAGACACCGCCGCTACCTCACTGCCGCACCCTTACCTCTCCGCAACATCCCCACCACGTGCGCCGCCACCCTGCACCAGCTCCCGGATGGAGGGTAAGCACGGCCCTCCTACCCCAGTCCCACTCTCCACCACCTCTCACTACCTGTGTGTGTGTAGAGAGGGACATTTTACTCCTGCCAACAATTTGTGCCTCACTTTCACCCCTACCCCTGCCCTTCACCCCCCCTACCCCTGCCCTTTACCCCCCCTACCCCTGCCCTTCACACACCCCCCTACCCCTGCCCTTCACACCCCCCTACCCCTGCCCTTCACCCCCCCTACCCCTGCCCTTCACCCCCCTACCCCTGCCCTTCACCCCCCCTGCCCTTCACCCCCCCTACCCCTGCCCTTCACCCCCCCTACCCCTGCCCTTCACCCCCCCTACCCCTGCCCTTCACCCCCCCTACCCCTGCCCTTCACCCCCCCTACCCCTGCCCTTCACCCCCCCTACCCCTGCCCTTCACCCCCCCTACCCCTGCCCTTCACCCCCCCCTACCCCTGCCCTTCACCCCCCCTACCCCTGCCCTTCACCCCCCCTAACCCCTGCCCTTCACCCCCCCCACGCCTGCCCTTTGACTGACGCACGCACACAAACCCTGACTGACGCACGCACAAACCCTGACTGACGCACGCACGCACCCTGACTGACGCACGCACGCACCCTGACTGACGCACGCACACAACCCCTCACAGCCGCATGCACACAACCTGACTGACGCACGCGCACAACCCCTCACAGCCGCACGCGCACAACCCCTCACAGCCGCACGCGCACAACCCCTCACAGCCGCACGCGCACAACCCCTCACAGCCGCACGCGCACAACCCCTCACAGCCGCACGCGCACAACCCCTCACAGCCGCACGCGCACAACCCCTCACAGCCGCACGCGCACAACCCCTCACAGCCGCACGCGCACAACCCCTCACAGCCGCACGCGCACAACCCCTCACAGCCGCACGCGCACAACCCCTCACAGCCGCACGCGCACAACCCCTCACAGCCGCACGCGCACAACCCCTCACAGCCGCACGCGCACAACCCCTCACAGCCGCACGCGCACAACCCCTCACAGCCGCACGCGCACAA